>NW_022196912.1:8786986-8788293 GCF_008632895.1 Mastomys coucha | reverse complement strand
ATCGATCACGCCAGGGTGGACAATCAATCCTCTTAGGGCAGAAGATGATTGGTCAAGTAATAACCCCACAGTGCCTGGCTCAAGGGGTCCCTTAAAATTTGTCTATATAAGTTGTACCCCCATTTGAGGAGTTAATACGAGTCTGGTGGTGGAGCTAAGGTCCAATCCTGCCAAGCCGGCAGTGGCTCTCCACAGTCCCTCAGATGACGAAGGGTCGGCCACCTCTCCTGTGCTGACTCTGTAGCCTGATTCTCTACTGCTCCATATATTTGCGGGCCCTGGGGATGTGGGCCCCTCTGCCCGTTTTTTGAACGAGCTCCACCATAGCCTTGAGTAAGGAGTTGGCCATTAATGTCTCTCACCGATCTACACTCATTGGCCCAATGATTCCCCTTCTTGCATCTAGGGCAAAGACCAGGCTGTTTCGGGCGTTGGCTGTTTTCAGTGCCTTCAGTATTTCCTCATTCTGGGCATTGCCTTTTAAGGTGGCCCAACTTTCCACATTTGAAACATGCCCCGGAACTTCCTCTTTTGTTCTGAGCAAGCTGAATGACTGCAGCTGCAAGACCAGCATTAGTCAAAGGACCCCCTAATTCTCTACACACTTTCATCCAGGTCTCTAGCCCCTTATTCTTGTAAGGAGTAATGGCAGCTCTGCATTCTTTTGTACACTGCTCATAGACCAGCTGCTTGATTAACGGTATAGCAGCATCAAGATCACCAAAGATTCTGCCTGCAGCCTCTACCAATCTAGCTACAAAGTCTGAAAAGGGCTCCATGGGTCCCTGTAAGATCTTAGTAAGATTTCCACTCACCTCCCCTTTATTTGGTAAAGACTTCCAAGCTTTTATGGCTATTTGGTTAACTTGCTCAAACACCTGCACTGGATAGCCTGTCTGTTGATTAGCAAATCTACCCTGTCCTAGTAGCATATCTCGATCCCAGGCAGGATTTCCTGCAGCGTGATTTGCAGCAGCTTGCTCACTAGCATACTCAATCAAAAATGCCTTCCAATCCAAATACTGCCTCGGGCTCAGGCAAGCGCGAGCCAGACCGCTCCAGTCACTTGGCCTCATGCAATGTCTATTAAGAGCTTCCACCTGAGCTAAAGTAAAAGAGGCAGTAATGCCATAAGTACGAACAGATTCAGCCAAGGATTTAATTACTTTAAAATCGACCGTTTCCTCATATCTGCTTCCTTGAGCATCTTGAAAAACTGGGCAGGTGAGCTGGAGCTCTGACCTCACTGCTCGCCAAACCTCTGGGCAAAAGGAGTGGCCTGAACCCCCACTGTTGATTGGATTATA
>NW_022196912.1:8763859-8786378 GCF_008632895.1 Mastomys coucha | reverse complement strand
AAAACTTTATCGCTCCTTCTCGGAGTCCTTATAGCCTCTACTTCTGAGGTCCTTATTGCCCCAACTCCTGAGGTCCTTATTGCCTCTACTTCCGAGGTCCTTACTGCCTCTACTTCCGAGGTCCTTATTGCCTCTACTTCCGAGGTCCTTATTGCCCCAACTTACCTGGGAACTTACCAACTGGCTCCCCTGACTGCAAAAAGTTCTAGTCTCTTCGAGTGAAGGAGGAGTGAGTTCCCCGTTCGGGCCTCCACTTATCGCATCCACCTCAACCAGCAAGAAAGATGAGACCCACGAGCTCTTCTTTATGCAGTTTATTCAGGAACCTTCAACAGTCTTTAGCACCAAGGGCAAGGCCCTCGGCCGTTAAACACTCCCAAGCTTAGCCAATCCCCATGGGCCACGTGGCAAAAGCGGATAGGTCACCAAATGTGGAAGCAACCAAGGGCAACAAGCTTAGCCAAATAAGGGCTTTGTTTATGAGACCGCTCACTCTTGGGATGGTGGAAGCCAGTGCCATCTCGGGGCGTCGCTCAAGCAGCTTTCCACAGCAGGCTTGGTGGCATATGCCTTTAACCACTAAGCCAATTTTTTAGCTCTGGTAGCGATTTCCATATAAAGGTGGATGCCCATGTTGGACACCATCCTTCTGGAAAAATGTACTCAGATGCAGCTGGTAGGAAACCAGGAGGGAGTTCTCTGTTGTCATGGACTCCATTCAACAGAGAGACAGGAAGCAGCTGCAGGTGCACATTCCTGATCCTCACACCCAGACTCCAGCTGCCTAGAACAGGTCACTTAAAGCAGCAGCCTCCTTCCTCACCTCTCCCTCATCACCCAGTGAGGCTGTCACACTCACTTTAAATATCACCTTTTATTTTTTTAAGATTTATTTTATTTATTTTATGTGTATGAGTACACTGTAGAAATGTAGAAATGATGGCTCACAGCTGTACAAATGGCCGTGAGCCATCATGTGGCTGCTGGGAATTGAACTCAGGACCACACTCAGGCCCCTCTCACTCCACCTGCTCCGGTGTAATACACTGTAGCTGTCTTGGTGTCTTGGTGTAGACGCACCAGAAGAGGGCGTCAGATCTCATCACGGATAGTTGTGAGCCACCGTGTGGTTGCTGGGATCCAAACTCAGGACCTTCGGAAGAGCAGTCAATGCTCTTACCCACTGAGCCATCTCACCAGCCCCTAAATATCACCTTTTAAAGAACAGGCTAGACTTATGGGCTAGCATGTCATTAAGCTGACCAAAACTTCATGAGATGAGAATTCTACCCAGAATGACTCCAGGTGGGTATCACATGTAAGAAACCAGTTCTGAGTAAGTGTGGCCATCATCAGTAGTCAAGAAAGGTGTGTATGCTTGGAACCTGCATGTCTCTTCACACACTATGGGCACACGCTGGCGAGGGGCGTGTGGTTGGGGAGCCGGCATCCAGTCATTTTGATGGAAGAGGAGTCTGTTGGCTGTTTGTCTTGCATATGGTTCTGACATTTGAGAATAGTGCTCAGCGGGTTTATGACATGTCTGTGCTGTGGAGAAAGCTCTCCTGTGGCCAGTACCTTGATGGCTCAAACAGCCCAAGCTATAACAGTTATAGTAAGGTTCGTTCTACAAGTTGATTTTCTTACATCACTGTCCGTTATGTGACTTGAGACACAGGCTGTCACATGTCGAGAGAGATGTTTCTAGGGTGTTTCTAGGGTGCTATCACTAACATTTAATAGCTTGAAGTCACTCACAATGTCAATTTCCCAGATGTTTCTGAACTAGAATGAAATTCATCTGCATGTGAATAACAAAGCACCTTCCACTTCCTCATATCTTCAGTAAGTTGAAATCAGTGACTTCAAAGGAGGCTCCTGAGGGGCTCTGTTTAAACTGCTTGAGTAGATTACCATCTCTAAGGCTGCCTATAACTGATGTGACATACATAATCTGTAAGACATTGTGAAACTATTATACCATAATCATCGGTGTCACAGACCTTTTATAAAAATTGACAATCCCATACTGGTAATGTACTGACGCCTCAGATCCTTCAATACAGTTCTAAGCAATAGGCTTCCACTGTGGCTTCCTTCATTGTGTAATGGGAGACATTTCAAGTGCTATAATTTATCATTCTTTACAAGCTAGGTCACAGTAACGGGACAAGTTCATCTGCTCTCTCTGAGAGTCTCGCTCATCGTTACCATGGTAACATTGAGAGAATTAAATTTCAGACTTGTTCATGAATTACTTGCAGATCAATGAGAAAGATAATCAGTCATTTAACAGAGAATCATTTCTAACAGCCCACACCCATCATTTCAGCCCTGAAAGTATGTCCTATGGACGTGCGTCTGCTCTTATCAGCTTTCCCCTCTCCACACCTCAGGACCATGGATTCCTGGTGTGTGGCCGTTCTCTGGGGGCAGGGCGGGGGGCAGGGGGAAAGGTCCCGCTTGACTAGTTTTCTATATGGATGATGCATAGCAGTTTATCCCAGAATCACATAGCTCATTTCTATCACATGCTTCATCTTAAAAGGCAAACTATGCTAAAAGTGAAGAACAGCCAACATTTGTCTTATATGTGGAGTTCAGCATGAATCTTCTTCCTGAAGTTTCATCACTGTGTATCAGCGGTGCTCACCAACCTCTACCCAGTAGCTGCCTGATGCGGTCAGGTGACCCAGCCCCATCATGTGGACACGCATGGGGGGGAGGGGCACAAGCTCCTCTTCTGTAGGAGGCTTTCTCAGTCAAACCCAAAACTTTTTCCTGTATTTCTCAGTCAGTAATCATACGCATTTTTTATTTTTATCAAATTCTTTATCAAATGTAAACATAACTTTTTAAACAGGTTTATTTTTCTGTGCCTAGAAAAAAACACGTAGTCAAGCTAATGTCCTGTTGGTTTATGAACTATTATTATTTACATTATTGGACCTTTTCAGTCACAATGTCCAAGCACCGCATTGCCCCACAAGCTGGAATAGCAAAGGGCTATGAGTTCTCATTGCCCTTGGGGCTCTGGATAGATGCAGGGGTCACAGATGGAATCCTGATGCTTGGAAAACTGTACTTCTCTGTGCTCCAGGGGTGGGGGGGGGGCACACGTGCCCATTAACCCTTTCCTGCCTATCATCTTAACTATCTGCTAATCAGGTAGTCCCGGACTTTAAACACCACTACCCCTAGGATGACCAGAGTTGGGATGAAGGCGTATAAGATCAGAAAGTTTGCCGTGAATCTGGATGTGGCACCTGGACAGGTTTTCTCAATGAACTGGATCCCTTGGGTGAGGGAGCACATTGGGTTATTCAGCATAGACGTGTTGGATCCACCTGCCAAGGAAAAGGCAGACAACATCAGCTCTCGTGCTTCAGGTTACTGACACAAATATTTTCCTGATATTGAGAAAGTGTTCAGAACTCTAAGACATGACAGACCTGCCATGTTTCGGAGAACCCAGAATTAACAGTGAAATGAAGCAAAAGTGAGCCTGGCCGAAGAAGGGGTCCTGGCTTGTTTGAAGACGGAAAAGTATTTCCTTATGTTTTGAGAATAGATTCATTATCCTATTCCTGACCTGCTCCAGGTCTTGTTAGTTGAAGATTTTTAACCACTGAACTCTGCCAGGCACTGGAATTTCCAGTGTCCAAGGGACTTGTGTTCTCAGTGCCTGGTCAGGGGATCGGAGGTTGACTTTTGTCATAAAGAGTAGGTTTATTCATCTGTAATCTATGCACGTCTTGGGGGACAGAGGCAACATTAGCTCGCTTTGGTGTGTTCAGCAGATAAGAACTGAGCCTATGTAGAATATACTAGCCATTATGTAGGCCTGTCACTTTATAAGAATATCAGAGTGCCCCTAAGCAATTGACTACTGACAGGGGACTAGTGTGACCTCTGAATATTTTCCTTTGAAAATCAGAGAAAATGGGGTGTGGCTGGAGAGATGGCTGACAGGAAGGGCACTGTTCATTCTTGTGAGGACATGGGTTTGCTTCTCAGCATCCACTCAGCTGCTTACAACCGTCTGGAACTCCAGTTCCAAGGGATCTGACACCCTCTTCTGGCCTCTGCCAGTGCTAGGTGCTCACACAGCGTGCATGTAGATGTACACGGAGGCAAAATGCCTTAAATCAGAGAAAATGGAGGGTTTTATATCAAATCAAGGTTTAAAATACTTTTATTATGAAGATGCAACATTTCAGGAGTTTGGGATGCTAGCTTAGTCAGTAAAGTGACTGCCACAGGAGCAAGGAGACCTGAGTTTGGTTTGCTCACATGAAACTCTAGGCATGGTGACATGTGTAATCCCAGCAATGGGGAGTCAAACATCCCTAACCCTTGATGTCCAGCCAGCCCAGCCTAGTCAGAGAGCCTGGGACTCAGTGAGAGACTGTTTCAAACAACGAATGGGCAGCTATGAAGGAAGAAAATCTAAGGTTGTGTTCTGATACACATACACTCACAGCATTTCTTCCAAAAATACATTTCTCTAGAAAATTGCTTAGTTACAGTAGCATGCAAAAAAAAAAATATTGTAAAATAGAATACTTACCACAAGTGAAATTCAGGCCATAGAATTCATTGACTACAAGAATCTCACAACAGTATTTTTGGAATGTAAAATAACCCAGGATTTTTAAAGGAATGGGCATTTCTTCTATGTTTCTTAAGAAAAAGAAAAAAGAGAAAAAACTCAATAGGTTCTAGGAAATAGTCTTACTAAATGATAAAAGGAAGTCTTTATGTTTTCTAATAATCTAAATATAATCTTCCATTTCTATTGTAAAAATGATCCTTACTGTGAACTCTTCAAATAACATGGAAAACTGAAGCAAGTACCATTACCCAGAAACCACTGCTGACACTTTGGTGTTATGGTAGAACATGTATGTTTATGAAACTCATACCATGTAGAATGAGACTGTTCGCACTCTTGATGATCTTTACTCCCAAATAGATCCCAGCCATCCCTCTATGTCAGTAAGCATGGTGCTCTGTCATTTTAATCTTTGCCTGGCAACCCATCTCAGTAGAGACTTAAAAGCCTCTCATGGCTGTTGGCTGGTTCTCTCTGTCTCTGTCTCTTTCTCTGTCTGTCTCTGTCTCTGTATCTCTGTCTCTGTGTGTGTGTGTCTCTGTCTCTCTCTGTGTGTCTCTGTCTGTGTCTCTCTCTGTCTCTGTCTCTGTCTCTATCTCCCCTTCTATCTCCCCCCCGTTACTTAAATAAACATGCAAGAAATCGTACACACAACATCAGAGGAAAGGCTGTCATCTGATGAAGCTGAGATCTGAAGGTCCTCAGGGTGATTGAGAACCAGATTAGAACAGAAGGAGTCTAACAGTGGTGGAGCATGCCTTTAATCCCAGCACTCGGGAGGCAAAGACAGGTGGATCTCTGAGTTCAAGGACAGCCTGGTCTATAATGTTAAGTTCAGGACAGCCAGGGCTACACACACACACACACACACACACACACACACACACACACACAACACACGCGTGTGCACACACACACAAACCCTGTTTCAAAAAAACCAAACAAACCACCACTACCAAAATACAAGGGATAAAGCTGAGCCTGCAAGCAGAAGTTCTTGGGTTTGGGATTGGGTGTTCCCCGCCCCTTGTTCCCTTCTTTATCCTTGTGAAACAAGCTCCTTTCCAGTCTGTCTCAGGAGGAACTTCCAGCCAATACTGATTCTCTCTTGGAGCACTATATGATTTCTATCAGTAACAATCTATTATAGGACCGGTGAGATGGCTCAATAGTTTGGAGCAGATTTTGCTCTTCAAGAGGACCTGGGTTCAAATCCAGCACCTACATGGTGGCCCACAGCCACCTGTAATTCCAGTGGCAGAGGATGCAACAGACCCTTCTGACTTCCTTAGACATCAGATACACATGTGGTACAAAGACATTCACACAAGTAAAACATTCATAAATTAAATATATATTAAATAATTTCTCTTTATGAGACTCTAATCCTAGGTGCTCAGGGATTGTTGTGTTGTTTTGTTTTTGAGACAGGGTTTCTCTGAGTAGCCCTGGCTGTCCTGGAACTCACTTTGTAGATCAGGCCAACCTCAAACTCACAGAGATGGAGGGCCTGACTCTGCTTCCCAAGTGCTGGGGTTAAAGATGTTAAAGGCGTATTCCACTGCCTGGCACTTTGGGGTATTTTTAAGTATCCTATCCCTAAAGAACTCACAATGCAGTTGGGCACACAGACAGCACATCCTCAATGGTACAATAATATACAAGAGCACACCAACAACCAATGCCACATGTCCATTACACCCTTACAATTCATATTTGTTGTCTCTCCTATTCCCAGGTGATCCCCCAGCCCCATGGCTTTGAGCTATTGGCAGTTTTCCAAGATGAGGAACTGTGAACTGGAAAGGGTAGTTAAGGAAGAAATTACAGAGGAGAAGAACACATAAGGAGGCAGATGGCCTAAGCACAGGCCTGCCAGCCCCACTGCACCGCTGGATGGAGGATGGGAAGTGGAGGCCCAGGGAGATGAGCTTGGAATTGATGTTGGAACTGTAGGTCTGAGTAACCATGGAAACAATCAAGGTGTTTTTAAGGAAGTGGATGCAGGGCCAACAGTTGGAATGGAGGGGAAGTAACTAAGACAATCAAGAAGGGGAAGCAGGCTGTGGCAAAAGACCAAGTGTAAGATGACAAAGACCCAGACAGGGTGGTGGCCCCAGAGGGCTGCCCTACTGTGTGCTGTTCCTTTGAGATCAGAAGTGTGCCATCATCTCTCCCTGTGCACCGAGCTAAACACAAGACACATGCCCAGTGTGCACATATACTTGATGTTAGAAAAGAAACCCACATAGCCAGTGCCTGACCCCTGTGTAGCAGCCCAAGGAAAGTCATTTATTTCTCTGTGCAGTCTAACCTGTGATTTTTGCAAAGTTAATTGGCTCTAGTCCCTGCGCTGGTCACTAAGAGAGACTGTGGTGATGAATGGCACAGTCTGCTGCCGTCAAGATTGACAGTCTTAAATATTAAAGAAAGGATGCAATGTAAGATGGCCTTAATGGTGTGTGTGTGTGTGTGTGTGTGTGTTTATGTTTGTGTGTGAGTGTGTGTGTTTACATTTGTGTGTGTGTTTATATTTCTGTGTGTGTGTGTGTGTTTGTATTTGTGTGTATATATGTGTGTGTTTGTATTTCTGTGTGTGTGTGTGTGTGTGTGTGTGTGTGTGTGTGTGTGTGTGTATGGGAGTGCTTGAGAAAGAGCCCCTTCACCCTTGGAACCAGAGGGCAGGTATTGTCTGGGTGACAGGGAGATGAAGTGGAAAACTCAAGAAGAGAATAAGATTCTGTCACAGAAATCTTGGACTGCTTTCAAGAAGAAGGAACCAGGTGTTTGGCTGCTGCGTGGCCATCTGCACTATGTTGTTAAATGGGAAGGAACCAAGCATATGTCTCATCTGACACAGTACTGTGACCTTACTGTTGTTTTTTAAATTTTATTTTAAAAATTAGCAAGATACACAGCAGAACCCTGCCATTGATTATTTGGCTGACATTACTTTCCTCCTCTTAAATCCTATAATGTACCATGTAAGGAGACACAGCAATAAAGCCATTTCCATGTGTGTCTAAGCAAGAGGGAGCCAGAGGCAGGCAATTCAGTCAGGGAGATGATGATGTGAAGGGAGAGCTAGGACATTCATCCCTTCCCCCGAAATGGTACCAGACTGACTAGCATTCAGAGATCTGAGTATATGAAAGAGGAGGCATTGCCCATGCTTACTAAGGTCTACCTTGCTGGCTTGATTCTGAACCTTGGGGCTGACTTGCAGAGTTTTCCGAGATGCTGCCAACCCATTTCAGCAGCAGAGGCAAATACAGTGTAATGTAATAACCGTCTTTTATGGGTGAGAGCCTAGCTCGCTTTGCTTAGTAGTAGCTCGTCTTTCTATAGTCTAGTGTGGACATCTCACCGTATGCCTTCAGGCGGATTACCTCACTAACCGCTCCTGATTTGAAGAAGTAGCTTCTTATCTGGGGATTTTATAAATCAGGAAACCAGTTCCAACAGGAAAAAAAAGTGACTTGTTCATGGTCAAGAGGCAGCTAGGCCTGGCCCTCTCCAGGAAGCATGTACACTCTGGGCAGTCTCCAGGAAATGGGCCCCAAGCAGTCAAATCCAAGCCTGAAAACAAATTACTCCAATCCCACATAAATGCAATTGAATTTAAAAAGATGCCTACATTTTTGTTGTTTCTTGCTTGATTTTGTTGTGCTTGGGGACTGTGTGCATGTGTATGTGCATGCTCGTGTGTGTATGTGCATGCTCGTGTGTGTATGTGCATGCTCATGTGTATATGTGCATGCTCATGTGTATATGTGCATGCTCATGTGTGTATGTGCATGCTCGTGTGTATATGGGCATGCTTGCGTATGTATGTACATGCTCATGTGTGTGCATGCTCATGTGTGTGTGTGCATGCTCATGTGTGTGTGCATGCTCATGTGTGTACATGCTCATGTGTGTGTATGTGCATGTGTACATGTACATGCTCATGTGTGTGTGCATGCTCATGTGTGTGTGTGCATGCTCATGTGTGTGTGCATGCTCATGTATATATGTACATGCTCATGTGTGTGTGTGTCTGTGCATGCTCATGTGTGTATGTGCATGCTCATGTGTGTATGTACATGCTCATGTGTGTGTGTGCATGCTCATGTGTGTGTGTGCATGCTCATGTGTGTGTGCATGCTCATGTGTGTGTGCATGTGTATATGTACATGCTCATGTGTGTGTGCATGCTCATGTGTGTGCATGCTCATGTGCGTGTGCATGCTCATGTGTGTGTGTACATGCTCATGTGTGTGTATGTGCATGTGTATATGTACATGCTCATGTGTGTGTGCATGCTCATGTGTATATGTACATGCTCATGCGTGTGGGGGTATGTGAGTGTGGGTGTGTGCATGCTCATGTGTGTATGTGCATGCTCATGTGTGTGTGTGTATGTGCATGTGCATGAGCACACATGGGAGCCTAGAGTAGGATGCCATGTATTCTTCTCTGTCTCTCTCCATCCTAGTCCAGTGAGGCCGGGTCTCCTACTGAATCTGAAGGTTTGATTTGGGGGCCAAGCTGGTTCCAGCAATTCCCCTGTCTTTGCCGGGGCTACAGGCCTTGTTTGACTTCTGTGTGGGTATGGGGAGCCCACACTCAGGTCCTTGTGCTTGCAGATTTCCCTCTGAGTGTCGCACCAGCCCTTTAAGCTAAGTAAACAAAGCCACCCCAATTCCCTTAGGGTCACCTACTGGATCCTGCATGTACCGTTGCCTGGACAGATTTAACTCTTTACATTGTTAGATCCTTTCTGCAACTAATTGTAAAACATATGTGCATTGCATGTGTATTCTTGGTTATAAAATGATATATAATAGGAAAATTATAAAGTAAAATGTGATAAGAAATTAAATGTCATCCAGAGATTCTCAGTGTTGACATTTGGCATGTGTCCACTAATCTTTATTCTCTCTTGAATAATACTTTATCCTATTGGCTCTTTCCTTACTTCACTGATTTTAATTTCAGAGCACCCATGCTTGCCTCCTTGCAGGCTAGTGAGAGGAGGGGGGATTAGCCGGGCAAGCCACATTCCCCTTTACTAGGGTACAGAGTTCTAAAGAGATGGCTTAGCAGTGTCTAACAGCACTGGGTGCTCTTGCAGAGGTCCTGGGTTCAGTTCCTACCACCCACATGGTGGCTCATGACCATCTGTAACTCCAATTTCAGGGTATTTTCTGCCTTTTTTGGGCCTTTATAGGCACTAACACATACATGGTGCATATACATACATGCAGTCCCTCACACACACACATGAAATAAAAATAAATATGTTTAAAATGGGAATTGAGAGCTGGAATCGAGTGTCACTTGTACCAGTTAGATGTGAGCTAAAGTGCACAGTTTGGCTGTAAATTGGGCAGAGAATCTCCTAGAGAATCCAGATTGCTTCCTGTGTTTTGTTTTGCTAACTGGTTACACATGAGTCACATCAGTAATGTGCTTACGTTGTTGTGTCCTGATTTCTACTGAGAAGACATCTTTCTAACAAACTGAACAGTTCAAAGTCTGAGGCAATAATGGTTGGCAAGCGGTAGAAACATCCCAGTCTATGAAGTGATAAGTCGAGCCCGTACTACTCAGTTCTATGAAAGTCATTATTAGGTGATCCTTGACCACAAATCCTGCCAGACAAAATCTTTCCAATCATTTCTTCTTACCTGATAAATCCAGATCCAATAAGCAGCCCTGAAATGCTCAGTAGAGCCACTATACTGTTGACAATATTGGGGTTTTGGACCATACCAAGCAGCACAAGTGTTAGAAATTCTCCAATTAAGTGAGGGGCCAAAAGAGCAGCAGAGAAGTATCCAAATCTGGCAACTTCAGGATACAAGCCCAGAGTCCTAAAAAACACGAGGTCTTCAGTTTTCTCTCCACGCACTATCATTTAAGAAAAACACCATATTTGCCTCCCGTGACTAAGCTTTGTGGCCAGTGGGAGGTGGAATTAGCAGGGGGAGCCACAGTCCCCTTTGCCAGCCCTCATAGGAACAAAGCCAACATTTTACCTACTTATTACCACAGTTGTTTCTATTGCCTTCAACTCAGCGTGCATTGCTTGTTACAACTCCTTTAGTTCTCATGGTAAAATATGAAATTGCTTAGACAACAGCCTCCCAGGCTGGCGTGTGCAGTGTCGTTGAATTCTCCTGGTCTCTTCATAAATAACTGCTCTTCCTGCCGTTCCCACTCCAACACCCAGGGCTCCCCCACCGTGCTGCCCTGACCCCATCCCTATTCTGTAGGATTATTGCCAGCATGCAGTCACTCACCATCCACACATTACCCTCCCACCCCATCCCTCCAGTGTCATTTATTCTAAGAGCCTCCATATGACTTTCCTGACCTTGTAAACAAGCTAACCTGCATCTGTGTACACGTCTTTCACCTACTTGTTCTCACGGTGACAGTGTGTCTTTATACAGATTCCACTCAAGAAAGTTGAACTTTTGGATTGTTGTGGCAGCCAATTTTTATGCTGTGTTGGATATGAACCCAAGGCTTTATGCAACTTAGGCAAACACTCTACCAACTGAACCACATTCCCAGCCCTGATAGTGTGTCTTAAACTCTCATTAGACATGGGGCCCCATCAGTCCATTTGAAGAGCAAGAAAAAGACAAACAAATAAAAAACCATGTTTCACCTGCACTCTCCCCGCCAGTCTTGAAGGCTCTTCCTTCCCTCACCCAAATCACCATGGTTTCTTATTACGTCAATTTTCTTCTCCATCATAGTCTTGTGGTTTTAAAATGTTCTGTCTGTCACCTTTGACATTTTTTTTTTTGTTTGTTTGTTTTTTCGAGACAGGGTTTCTCTGTATAGCCCTGGCTGTCCTGGAACTCACTCTGTAGACCAGGCTGGTCTCAAACTCAGAAATCTGCCTGCCTCTGCCTCCCAAGTTCTGGGATTAAAGGCGTGCGCCACCACCGCCTGGCCACCTTTGACATTTTTATAGAATGAGGGCAAGGATCAGTCCCCACACCAATCTTTCCCCTCAAAATCTTTTAACTTTCTTGACAAACCATCCACAAAAGCGGCTCCTAGTCAGCTAGTCTCCATTGCCTAGCCACAGTCACTCGCTCTGTCTTACACTCACTCCATAGTGCTCAGAATCTTCCACTTCCAAAAATTCAGCCTCAAGTTTTCAAGCATGCTCTCTGCCCCCTTTCCCCCAGGCCTCTCTGACTCCGATGCCTGCTCACTTCTGCACTAGGGTCCTAGGAACCCTGCTCATTTCAGGGGTCAGAAGTGAGCATGGCATGGCTGTGCCAACTGGATCCATTCTTCCACGGTGCCACTTAGATTCCATTCTAAGGATATCTGTCTGTCTGTCTGTCTGTCTGTCTGTCTGTCTATCTGTCTATCTATCTATCTATCTATCTATCTATCTATCTATCTATCTATCTATCTATCTATCTATCTATCAATCATCTATCTATCTATCATTTACTTATGTATCTATGTATCTGTCTGTCTATAATCTATGTATCTGTCTGTATCTCTTTCTATCTGTCTCTGTCTCTCTGTATGTATGTGTGTATGTATGTGTATGTATGTGTGTGTATGAGTGTGTATGTGTGTATGTGTATATGTGTGTATGTGTGTGTATGTATGTGTGTATATGTGTATGTGTGTGTATATATGTGTGTATATGTGTGTATGTGTATGTGTGTATATATGTGTGTGTGTGTGTATGTGTGTATGTATGTATATGTATGTATGTGTATGTGTGTGTATATGTGTATGTATGTGTATGTGTGTGTATGTGTGTGTATATGTGTGTGTGTTTGTGTATGTGTGTGTTTGTGTGTGTGTGTGGTGTGTTTCCCCCCATCTTTGCTCAGTGTGATGGATCCGCTTGCACACACGATGCCATGCTTCTCTGGCACCCGTGTGTGTAACTAGGTGTGACTACTTTGGGAGGAATGTTCATCCACTCACAATTTGCTTGCCTGCGTGCTACGTTTGCAGCACTGGAGAATCTAACTCAGGACTCTAGGAAAGACTTCTATCATGGAGCTACACCCCACGTCCTCAAATGGTTTTGATGGTTTTCCTTACCATATTCTAAGACAACCACTCTTAAAGCCCAGTAGTCATGGGACTCATGCTGATTTCTTTCCTTGCTCTCCAAATGGACTAGTGGATGCCACACACACACACCCTCCCCATCCCATCCCCAGCCTAATGAGAGTTTAAGACACACTATCACGGGTGAAAACATTTTGATGAAAGAAATATACAAGGAACATTTAAGGATGAGGCAAACGTCCCTCTTTATCCTAGCTAGTACCAGCTTAGATCCTCACTGTTCCCGTCAGCTCATGCCTTATAAACCAGACTGCACCCTGCTACACTCCAGACTTCTGGAAGATGCCAATGAACCAACGTCCCTCCTTCAACCTGTTCAGTCCGGATACTGAACATGCTTATAGCGCATAGGCCTCATCTCTATCCTCTGAGTAAAAGTGTCTTCTGAGAGCACACACCAAGCCCTGCAAACCCTTCACTCTGGAGCCTAAGCCAGCACACCCTTGGTTATCTTGCACTTGCATGCATGTAGCTTATAAAAATAGTTCATGTTGCATGGCATGGGAATTGTGGAGGTTGCAGTTAGGAGCATCTTCAGAGGACACGAGGCAGTAAAGAGGGACAATGTCTTGGAGACCTGCCTGGAGTCCTGTCTACCTTGTCACTAATGGAGTCAGAACAAGCCAACTTGTGTCCTTCACGGCTTCCTACAGCAGAGTCACATGGAGAAGAGACATGGCAGAGACAGATGGGGAATCGTTCTAAGTTCTAAGCAATAAAGATCTAAGAAATAGAGAGCCATTGGTCAAAACCCGCAGAAGTGATGTGGTTCCCAATGCCTTCTTCCTGTAGCCACTCTCTTTCCCGAAGCCCTCTCCACCCACCAAAACAGTTCATGTTGCATGGCACGGGAATTGTGGAGGTTGCAGTTAGGAGCATCTTCAGAGGACACTAGGCAGTGAAGAGGGACAATGTCTTGGAGACCTGCCTGGAGTCCTGTCTACCTTGTCACCAATGGAGTGACTTCCAGCTCCATCAGCAAAGCTTTAGGCCAAGGAGCTGCTACAGCCTGGGGAGGCCAGCTGGCTCCTGCACCTGTATCCCAGCTCCTTGTGAGCACTCCTCTGTAGCCCAGACCCTCAGAGCATGAGACACACTGCTCCCTGATACCGTTATGCTGGCTGCTCTTGGGCAGCCCTCAGTGGGGTTATTTGTAATAAACTGTGTACCCTGCAAGGCAGGTTATTGACTAGACTTGGATGGAGTGGTTCACCCAGTAGCTAGCTGCCTCACATGTGTTCCATCACCTCCATGATGCCAAGAGGAGCCTGACCCAGGGGAACAATGCCCCTGGACACCACCTTACCAGTAACACACGCTGCTGAAAATCACCGTGGCAATGATGCTGAAGGGGAGGGCATGAAGCACGTAGGCCAGCAGCATCTGCCACTTCTGGTACAGGCCATCCTGACTCTCCTGGTCGCTGACGGCTCTCAGCATGGGAACTGGCATAGAAGGCATGTTCCGAAACAGTCAGTCACCACACCGCTGAGGGAGGAAAGGCTATCCAAGCTAAACCTGAGGTCAGCCAAGATGGTAGCCAAAGTTTTGGAAGGACAAGAAATGCTCCAGCCTCAAAAGTCTACACACTACCTGGGGATAGCGTGGTAGCAAAGACTCCACACTTTGCTTTATTCTCTCTAAAGTAATAAAGTGCATAGAAAGGGGTTATGAGTGAGTGACCCGAGGCCACTTGTTCTCTCCTGCAGAACCCTGGTCCCACAGCAGCCAGGATGAAGGTTCCGGGAAGCCAGAAAAGCCTGGTAAAGGCAGAGGCCTAATCATTGCCCTCCTCCCACTCTGGGGCCAACTATCCAAAGCCCCAGTCTTCCCTCTTTCCTGCATTTGGTGTTACATTTTGGAAGTTCCTCCAATGCCTATTCTTCTGTGGCAAACTGTAGTGCCAGCAGCACAGTGCTGCCTCTGGGTACCCACTGAGTTTAAAAATTAGGTGTTGGCTCTTCCAAAATAGGATCCAGCATGATAACTGAGTCTGCACCAACCGCAAGTCCTAGTCTAAAAAGAGTGAACTGTTGAAAAACTCTTTTCAAATTCTGCACCACCGACACCACATCACCTGGTGTTTTCTGGGTCCTTCAACCCTCAGAGATGCCCATTGGTGAACTCACACCAAATGGCATCCGACAGTTGGGGATCACCTTTCCTTGGAGATTTGAGGGAAGGGCAGGCTTATCTTAGAGAAATTTCTTTCTAATGGTGAGATTTTGGAAGGCAACATCTGGAGCAGATAGCCTTGGGGGAGAGAGCTGTATGTCCCCTCCCCCACACAGGCACTTACACAGATTCACAGCATTGAGCATGCCCGTGTACGGGGTGGCACCTACAAGCTGGTACAGCAGCCCCACACGGTCCTGGACAGCTCCCTTTAGCATATTGTTCTGGACCCGGAGAAGGAAGAAAATGAGGAACAGGCCCATGATCAGATTCTGAACGAGACGCATAATCACTGCCTGCTTATTCCTCATTAAGTTTCTTGTTACTCTCCTGAAAAAAACAAACGAGACAGTTTCAGTTCCTTTTATTTCATCATTGTAAATGAGTGTGAAGAGCTAAGACAGCCTTCAGCTGTATTTCCAAGGCTCTTACCTCAAGAGGACACCAAGCTTGCAGAACATTCCAGGAGGATCTTTTGTTTTGAAAGGAACCATAGGTAAGGTTTTCAGGTGTCTTGTTCTTTCAATATTCTCCAGAACTTTGTGATAGAAGTCAGACTCCTTGAAGGCGGACTCCAGCATCTGCACGCGCTTGTACGTTTCTACTTCCCGCTCTCTGCTCTGGGTGTCCACTGATGTCAAGTCCACTAAAAGTTTTCCCCAAAACATATGCGTTTCTAAGTACACATGCACACACATGCAAGCACACGGTGGGCAAGCATACATGATTCATCAACCACTCTTTATCTCAACGGAGAAGTTCCTGTCACTAATGACTATCTGGTATACTAAAATGTCTAAAGCTACCCAGAAAGGCCAGGAGAATCCTATAACAACTGCCTGGGAGGATTTCAAAACTAGTTTTTCTCTGACAGTCTGAGAGAGAAGCCCCATCATATGCTCTGCTAAGTCAGTAGAGGCAGGTTAACTGACCTGCCAAATTAACCCCTTGAAAAATAAGAAAACATCAAAACAGGCAAAGGCAAAAGTAAAGTTTGCTAAACCCAAAGCCTAGATGAGCCAGTGTTATCTATGCTGAAATCAAAGATAAGGAGGATTTAGGGCTGGCAAGATGGCTCAGCAGGTAAAGGCGGTTGCAACCAAGCCTGATGACCTGACTTCGATCCCTAGAACCCCCATGGTAAAAGGAGAGAACCAACTTCTCCAGTTGGTTGTCCTCTGACCTCTACATGTCGATAAATCACAAATGCGCGTGCAGGCACAGGAGCGTGCACACACACACACACA
The DNA here is from genome assembly GCF_008632895.1 of Mastomys coucha. Lineage (NCBI taxonomy): Eukaryota > Metazoa > Chordata > Mammalia > Rodentia > Muridae > Mastomys > Mastomys coucha. The sequence continues at coordinate 8,770,232 of NW_022196912.1, read as the reverse complement.
CATACACACACATTCACACACACACTCACAATAAAAAATTAAAATTAAAAAAGATTTCCAAATAGCCATGATGGTAAACATTTTTAAAAATATACTTACTGTAGAAGTCAAAGGGGTTGGAATGTTCGGGACAGGGGTAACCACATTTATTAAAGAAGCCAAGCATCTCCTCCGGTGAGCCACAGAACACCAACTCTCCGTAAGTCAGAATGGCAATTTTGTCGAAGTGCTGATTGGACAACAGATGGTGTCAGTATGTGCTTCCCAGCCTGGATTACACACACCCCCCCCCCCCCCCGTATGTAGGTGTTGCTGTATGCCTTTGAGCCCCAGCATCACACTTGGGCCATGAGAGAGTGACCATGAGCAACCGGAGGTGTTCTGTGTGTTGCTTGGGTTTGAAATATTAAATCTTCATCTATTGATAAGCAAATACTGGCTAAATGAAGTTTCCTTGGGATAAAATCTATAATGTGGTGAAATAGGGTTTTGGTGGCTAACTAAGTCATGATGCCATTGCCAGGTGCCTCCCCTCCCCCATTTATGTGTGTGCGTGTGTGTGTGTTTGTGTGTTACACACACATCAACATCATGTGTCTTGCTTAATTATTCTCCACTTTGTTTTTAAGACAGTGTCCCTTACTGAACTTGGCACTTACAGATTCAGCTAGACAGAATGGCCAGCAAGCCCCAGAGATCTTCCTGCCTCTGCCTCCCTAGCACTGGGTACCTTCTAGCATGCACTTCTGTGCCCAGCTTTTACAGGCATGGGGACTCCAAACTCACAGCAAGCACATTACCAACGGAGCCCTCTCTCCAAGCTGCCACTGGCAGCATTTTACCAACTGTGTGATTCTGGCTCCATTTGAGTCATTTCTAACTTGTTCCCTTTTCTCCTTTCAAGTGTATATGTGGATGCTTGGCCCCAGGATTGCCTTGTGGACTAAATGATTGTGGCCCAAATGAAAGAGTGTGTTTTTTGGAGGGGAAACTGGGAATGGAGAAATTTACATGTAAATAAAGAAAATATCTATAAATAAATAAATAAAAGAAAATATCTAATAAAAAAAAGATGTGTGACTCTTGAAAAAAAAAAAAAGAAAGAGTGTATAGAAGATGCTTGGCATGCCTTAGGTACTGAGTAAATCAGCCCCTTGTTCTCTCATTACTGGTGTGTGCTCTTTACCCTGCCCTGCCATTCCTGGTTCAAGACACCATGCTCCTACTGTTGAGTTCAGTGGAACGAGAGGTGCATTCCCTTACTTGGAAGAGCTCAGAGCGAGGCTGGTGGATGGTGACAATCACAATTCGGTCCCTGCGAGCCAGCTCGGCCAAGAGGAGGACAATCTGATTTGCAGTCATGCAGTCCAGTCCTGTGGTTGGCTCATCAAGCATCATGACCTCTGCCGGCAAAGAAGGGTCGGATGTCTGAACCACTGCCCAGCATGCCTGTGCTTAAAACTCAGTACTTTTGACCAGTCCTTCATTGAGATGTTGTACCCCGTCCAAACTGCGTGGTAAGAAGTAGCCACATGGAAATCGGCTTTCAGCCTGAGCCCAGGAGAAAGAACCTGACCTGGAAGGACCCAACTCTCAGCTCTGGAGCACATCTGGAGACAGGAGAGAGACCCTATCAGGCCTCTTTGTACTCTGGACTACTTGGACTCCATGCCTGGGGCACTGGCAAAGCTCAGGGCTAGCAGGCAGGCTTGGGAAGGGTAAGAAAGTAGCTAATGTTTACCTAGCCCAACCCTGTTTCATACCAGGGCACTCTGCAGTATTAATGTGGTCTGGTCTTTGTACAGCAGAAGGAAGAAGGAATGTCTGAAGTGTCCTGCAGGCATTGGCCAGGTCCCTTAAAGGCTTTAACTATAGCCCACAGCTACCCAAGAAGTGGCAAGGGCTTTTTATCATCTCCTGACCACGCACCATCAGAAGAGGCAGGCTTATTCTAGTCCAGGGTATAGAAAGAATCCAGGTGCAAGATGCCCTCTCGAAGGAGCACGTACATGGTAAGGTTTGTCAAGTTGGGAGATGACCAAACCAGGCAGGGGGAGGCAGAGGACTGGCTATCTCACCTTGATAACCTTTTCCCCATGGTATATACACTCAGCCAACTCATAAACACTCTAGTCGTCCCAGAACCCATTGGCCTTCCCTATGGGGCACAAGAGTCCTGTTCTCATAAATCAGCATGGACAGGGTGGGCCTCATTTTCATGGAAGGCTCTGGTGGACCACAGATACACAAACAAGACACTCTTAAGAGATATTCAGTGTAAATGGTTTCTGTGATAGTAGCCCTAACTCTGAATAACCCGGTAGCCCCATGGTTAAGGTAAAACATGGTAAATGCTGAAGATGCATTTAATACACCCAGCCTCCTGAACATCTTAGCTGGATAACAGTGTACCATAGGACCAGTCATTGCCCCTCAAGGGCTCACTGCTGCCACCCAGCATCATGAGGAAGTGTGCTACCGTTTATCATTAGTCTGAGAAAGGATCAAAGTTCAAAGTTCAGTTTCACATTACTGTAAGGTTGGACTGTGGTAAGTTAAGGAACTGTCTTCCCAAATTACAGACCCTCACCAGGAAATGAACTGCATAGCATTTCCTAAAACTGGGGTCTTGAATTTTCCAAACCTCAGGGATATCAGTCCTACACGAACCATTTCTCACTGGGGACTGAGGAAAGAGCCTCAAGCACCTGAGGACATGTGGAGGATACCCTGCTAACATCTGGTAACCGCTTTGTGTCCCACTTACTGGGGTCCTGAAGGAGTTGGGCTGCAATGGAGACTCGGCGCCGCTCGCCACTGGAAATTCCCCCAAAATTATAGTTGCCAATCATTTGGTCTGCCACGTGGCTCAGACTCAGCTCTGTCATGACTGCCTCTACCTGTAAGAGATGCAACACCCTAGAGCTGCCATCTGCCTCTGTGGCTGGTACTTCAGTTTATGGGCTGGTGATGACTCAGGAGAGATAACACTTCTCTAGAGTACAAGGGCCACTTTCAGACTCGCCATACCCTGGGGAGAAAAGTCCGTTAGTAAAATCCACCTTAGTTTAATACATAACACACAGGTCAGACTCAAATAAAAGTTTTAAGTCCCTGGGGGGGGGGGTTGTTTATTCTTGCAACAGAAAAATGTCCCAAAGGCATAATTATGACATAGATTATGTTAAGTATTTGGGTTTTGAAATTTTATTATCATAAACATTTTATGTGCTTTAAAAAAAAAACCAATTTGGTTTGAAGTGGCCCCCATATCCCCTTCCTAACCTGAGTAACTCCTGGAGGCTCAAGTGGCCAATCACAATGTGGTTTTACATCAAAGGAATATAATCCAGCTTCCAAAAGTAATTAAAAGTCATTCTAATCTTTACTCAAATCTCTTCGAGAAACTTCAAAGAGTCCCCAACATATAATCCGAAGCTCTGCGCTTGTCCAGGCTTCTAATTCCCCACCAATCCTCTCCATTCACTTACCCCGTGACTTCCTGCAGTTCGCTTCTTATTCTCAACTCTCCACACCATAACATTCCAAAACAACCCTGACTGGCTTGCTAAAAAGGCTGCTCTTCCCCCGCTCTCCCCTTCTCCAGTTTACTGCAGCCCCCCAGAGACCGTTGGGAAATCTGTACCTCTATCCTTCCTCGACCCCCCCCACCCCCACCCCGAGTGAGTCTGCAGGAAGCCCTGGGGGAAGCAGAGGCAAGACTGGAAAAATACAGCAGAGAATTGGTTCTCGGCCACCTTTAATGAGATTGTGTCCCTTTCAAAATGGAAAAAGAAGATAGAAAGAAACCAGCACATTTCTTTGAAAAAGAGTGGCAATGTGACTGCAGGAAAAGAGACAGAAAAGAGGAACCACAGTCACTAGTGTAAATGAAGCGCTGGCCTACAGAAGATGTGAGAGAGAAATGAGGCGAGCTATCAGAAAGCTAGGAAGATCTGATCTGGGAAAAAGTCTTCTTGGAATCAGACAGAAAGATCCTAGAACTGAGCTTCGCTTGACATGTGGGTGCTCTGAATCGAACCCTGCTCGGTCTTCTGAAGAAAAAGCCAGAGCTCTTAACCACTTATCTAAGAGCCATCTCTCCAGCTCCCTTCTCAAAAAATTTTAAATGGGATTTCTCTGAACATTTTAGATTTAAAGAAATTACCAAAGCAAGCAGCGAGACAGCTGCAGAGGGGCTGCGCATAGCTTGTCCCTTCCTCTGTCACTTGGCTAGGCCCACCAAGCCACGTGAACGTGTTTTTTGCACAACCATCTCCCAGGTGCCCTCTCAGATGAGGGTTCCCTAGAAAGTATGGAGTCAGAGGGCGTGGGCTTTTCCCACAGGGTGGAGATGAAGTCCCCTCCCCAGGGTGATATTAGATATTAGTGAGATATTGTATTTGTACAAGCCTACTGAACGCCAGCCAGAGAAGACACCAGAGACAGGACCCGTGTGATACCCCTGAGTTCTCTGGGTAACCTTAGGGGGAGAGACAGCTGAGGCATCCCTATGTGGGGGCTGGGCACCTACAGCTAACTGCCTGGCTGAGTTGCTCACTTCCCCAAGGGCTCGGTAAGAGGCCTACCTAGGGCCAGGAAACAGGTCCTGTGGCAGGTGACAGCCCTGCCCGTTGCTGTTTTTTTCCCAGGTGGCTCCCAGGCAGGCCTTCACAGTCCAGACTAAACTTAAGCAATGTTTCTAGCTAAGATCAAGGTGGATTTATTTACAGCTACTTGCAAAATGGGTGTGGTCAACAAATAAACCTAGACGGAAAAATGACTCCAAGGTTTCTTCCTTAATGGAAGAAACTTAGTCTACTTTGCATGAAGCCCCATAAAGACAAGACAGAGTGTAACAGCACCGACCACTGAATTGGATCCCCTGAAGCCACATGATGATGGGACCAGAGGCATCATAACAAACCAGACTTGGGTTGGAGGGGTCAGATTTCAGATGTTCAGACAGTTCACGTAGCTGCCACTTAGGATGGCAGAGGTGGAGGAGAATACAAGTGTGAAAGCAAAGATAAAAAACGGGAGGACCAGGGGTGGCCAGAGGAACTGCTGAGGCACCTGGTCTTGTCCCCTGGGGAACTGGCCTTCAGTTACTTCACAGACTGGCCTCTGTGTTAACTTCAAGTACCTTCTTGTTGTAGAAGTCCGCGGAGCTGCGGCGGAGGGCCAGCATCGCAGTGTATCGCAATGTCTCGCGCACAGTGAGGCTGCTCAGAAAGACGTCGCTCTGCAGGAAAGGGGACATCAGGGCCGTCGGAACCCTGGGGACAGGGGCCAGAGCCCAGGCAGGCCGGGGCCAGGGACACGCCCACCTGCAGGACGTAGGAGAAGCAGTCTTGGAACTGGTCCCTGCGCAGCCTGCAGCCGTTCACAAACACCTCCCCTTCCAGGGTCCCAGTGCGCCGCAGCCTCCCAGAGATGGCGTCCAGCAGCGTGGTTTTCCCTGAGCCTAGGGGCGACAAGAAAAGGCCCCAGAGGAGCCTCTGCACGGTGAGAATGGGGGCACTTCTCCAGACCCTTTGTGTCTCAGTGGGACCCTGACTGCATCTCATCATAGTCCCCGGTGGTCAAAATCCCAGGATCTAAATAAATCTTTCCAGTTTACTCTCTGAGCGAACTGGGACAAGCCTAGTAAAGAGGCCAAACACCACATGGAAGTGTCTTCTGGTTCTGATGACAAGAAAGCAGTCTCTTGCCCTTGGTAGACAGAACTGGAATCCAGGTCTGAAGAATCTTTGTATTTACTCTTTTTTTTTTTTTTAAGTTTTATTGCATTATAATGAGAAAAGTTACATGATTTCAATTTATCTGAATTTAACATTTAAAAACATACTTTAAGTAAATAGAATTAAACCACATTATTTTTTTCCTTTTGTACCCCAACTCCTCCCAGAGACCCTCCTTCAATACCTACAATATCTTTTTTGTCATATTCTTTAAAATTTATAAAATATCATAACAATAAAAATGAGTATTATAAAAGTTGTTTGATATAAAATAACAATTAATTTAATGTAGATGCTTGTCTACAATACTGAAAATATGTTTTTCTCAATATAAATTTTAAATAACTCCAAATGTATTAACTGTATATTTCAAAATAATACATCACTATTAATATTTTCTTAAATGAACATAAACATATGAAGTGTTTTTGTTTGTTTGTTTTATATTTAGTAGAGCATAAAATCTTAGCTCTTACTGTGGTAACTTGATACAAGAGTTACAAACATCAACCAAAGCATTCAGTCTTACTCTTTGTTGTTCTCTTACAAACCTCCTCCCAGTTTAATTGTCTTCATTTCTTTTGGGTATATAAATACTTTTAAAATATGTAAGCTGTTCTGAAAACCAT
>NW_022196912.1:8760716-8762884 GCF_008632895.1 Mastomys coucha | reverse complement strand
ATCATGAGAAGTGATTTTATATCTGAATCTTGCTTTTCCAGTGTGATGGTGTGTCCAGGACTTGCAATTGGGTTCTGATGATGCCAAGTAACCTTGGCTTGTGTTGCTTATATTCTTACGCTTGCCCCGCATCATCTGGTTATCTGTACTGCTAATTGCCCTTGCTAAATCTAGCTGGAGCCTGTCCTTCCTGTGACCCTGATTGTGTCAGAACTCCTCAGAGTCAAGCTGTCTCTGTGATCCTGTGATTTTGGGATCCTGTGACCCTGGGCTTGTTAGTGCACCTGGGAGTGGAGCTTCCTCTGGGTGTTTTGGGAATGACTGCAGAGTTTGCGCCCAAGGTCTGCTCAGGGCACCGGCTGGCCCACACAGACCAGAAGCAACCTGAGACACTGGGCTGACAGAGTTCCTGTGTGCCTGGGTCCTGCTGGTCTCAGTTACTCCTGGTGTTGGGACAGATGTTGTGTCCTCCTCACCTCTGATCCTTGGTGTGTTAAAGTGCCTGGGAGTGGAGCTTTCTCTTGGTGTTGTGGGACTGGAAGGTGTATTTACTCTTTATAAGAGAGGGCTCAGATGGTAAGGGTGCTTGCAGCTAAATCTGAGAACCTGAGTTCAGTCCCAGAGGTGAAAGGAGAGCCTGAATTATCAAAAGTTGTCCTCTGACTTTCCACAAACACGCTATGGCATGCATTCACCCATGCACATACACACATGCAAAAATAAATAGTGGGGAAAATTTGGGTTGAGAAAAATGCAGGTTACTGGGCAGTGGTGGCCCAGGCTCTGAATCCCAGTACTAGGGAGGCAGAAGCAGGCAGATCTCTGTGAGTGTGAGGCCAGCCTGGTCTACAGAGTGAATTCTTGGACAGCCAAGGCTATACAGAGAAACCCTATCTCAAAAACAAAAACAAAAACAAAAGCAAACAAACAAACAAAAACAGTAAGGTGGGGAAGAGAAGGAGAGGGAGAGGAAGAGGGAGTTCTGAATAGAAAAGCAGGGAGGGCTGTTGGAAGCGTTTGACGCCTAGGACTTAAATGTCTTTTTGTGATCTCCTAAGCCTGTCCAGCTCTATGTGAATCTTGATGACCTTGCTAGAGCTGTCTGGCTCTCCTGACTCATGATCTGAGACCTTGATGGAGATTCACAGACTAAATGTGATTCTGATTTTTAACAAGTTCTTGGGTGTTAGAGTATGAGGGACACTGGCTTAACAGCCTTTGGGGAAAGCAACCTCAGCCTGCGCCAAGAGCCTGGGCTATAGCTAGCCAGTTACTGCCCCAAACACTCCTGCAGACTTCTAGAGAAGCAACTGCCTGGTGCTTGAGGTGACAGAGGCACATGCTTCTTTCTCTGTTTTGTTTTGTTTTCCCAAGGTCACATCATACACAGGTAACCTGGGTCCCAGGACCCCTGGAGACAGGACAGACTTTTCCCAGTGATTCCTACTAGCTAACTAGGTTTACTAACAAGAACACAGGCAGGAGGCTCTGAACCACCTGAGAGAGCAAGGGAATTCTGCCATGCTGAGCAGCTCACACAGGACCAGACAGAAGATCTTCTATCCAAGTGTTTTGTAGAAACTGCTTTTGCTATGAGGGGTCCAAAGATAAGTTCTTACAGCAACCACCATGGTATCTAGACCATGTCTGAGCAAACTCAGGATTAGCACGCATGTCCGGGTAGTATGGAACAGAAAGGGGAATGAGAGTAGCCTTTAAAAGGAACGGGCTTCCAAGATGTCATCGTTTGTGGTTTGCATCCTGTAAATGTTGATAATAAGCTATTTATTACACTTCGCCATTCACGAGACTCACCCAGGGCTTTTCTGCCCACACATATTGTGTAGGCTGTTTGCAATTGTTTTCTAGTGACATTAAGAGTGTAGTTCATGTGGAGAAATTTTAGCAGTTGTCATCTTCCCACCTGTATTTATGGGTGTTAGCTCAACTGCCTCACTGCAGAAAAGACTTATTATCACAGTCAGTGTATTTGTAAACTGCCTGAAATGAAAGTGTAGGCATAGAAATATTTTCTTGTAATAAGAGAAAAAAATAAATCATGGACTGGGGGAGTAGCTCAGTTATAGAACACTTGGTTCAACCTCCTGTTACACACACACATGGGGGGGGAGAGAAGAAGAAGAAGATGAAGAAGAAGAAGAAGAAGA
>NW_022196912.1:8757559-8760505 GCF_008632895.1 Mastomys coucha | reverse complement strand
GGAGGAGGAGGAGGAGGAAGAGGAGGAGAAGAGGAAGAAGAAGAAGAAGAGGAAGAGGAGGAAGAAGAGGTGGGGGAGGAAAGAAGAAGGAAGAGGAGAAGGAGGACAGCGACCCACAGTGGGATTTACGACCTGACTTCTCAGCCCTGAGCCGTGCCCTTCCAGTGAGGTTTTTCTAACCAGAGCCTCAACCCTACAAGGTAGCTCGATGCCTCAACCCCTCCCTGGCATTTGCTCCTGCTGCCTGCCCTTTCTCTCTGTCTGCCTTTCTGTCTGTCCCTGCAGCTTCTCAGCCTCACACAGCGACCCTTGGGGTTCCCCCTGGCCTTCTCTTCCTTCCGGTTCTCACAAAACAATGCCAAGGACTAACTTACTGTGTAAGTGAGGCAGCATAGGAGGATGACACTGTGGAGGTAGATTCTTAGTCACACAGAAGCCTTCGGGTGACTGAAGCAGTATTAGGAAGCTGATAAGACATTGCCCTCCCTCACAACTGGAGTTGGTACATTTAGAGGAGAGGCTGAGGGTCAGGGAGATGGTTCAGTCGGAAAACTGCTCATTGTACAAGCATGAAGACTAGAGTTAAAACCCCAGTAAACAAAGCCAGCATGGTGATGCACAAATGTAATCCTGGTACCAAAGAGGCAGAAACAGGAGGATCTCTGGGCCTCAATGGCTTCCCAGCAGCCTTGCCGAGTCAGTAAGTTCCAGGTAAAACTTAGAGACCTTGTCTCAGAAAACAAGATGGGAAGTCAATAGTGGCAGCACAGAACTTTAAGGCCAGAGCTCTGGAGGCACAAACAGGCAGGGCTCTGGGTTTGAGAGCAGGTTGGTCTATAGAGAGGTTGGTCCAGACCAGCCAGGGAAAAAAAAAGAAAGAAAGAAAGAAAAGAAAAAAAGAAAAGGAAAGTAAAGGAAACCAAACCAAACCACACACACACAAATAAAAATCTACCCACAAACAAAATAGAAGCGCAAAAAAGACGACACCTAGGTTGATTCAGGCCTTCACAAACACATGCACCTGCACATATACACAGAGAGTCATTTAGTTAATTCACTGAAAATGTAAGAGACTTGGGAGAAATCCCACAACCCTTCCACTATGTGAGCTTAGAGCCAGAAACTAGCTGCTTCTGGGGAAGCCAGCGGCTGTGACTCATATAAAATGCCCTTCCCTGCCCTCAGCCTCTTACTTCCCCAGTTGCTGGGGCTGCTTGTAGAGATTCTGGAAACATTAGGAGGGATGACTAGCTGGAAGAAGTAGATCACCATAGTGCTTCTCAGGCGTGGTCCTTGGGGGTGCTCCTCGGGTGTATCTTGTTCCGACCCTTCCTGACCCCTCTCTCTGCTTAGCGTTCATCATGATATAAGCGTTCTGCCATGCCTCTCACCATGATGGACTGAACTCTTGGAAACCATGAGCCAAAACACCTTCCTCCTCCTTTAAATCATTTATGCCAAGTGTTTTGCCCACAGTGACAAACAGCTAGGACCTGAGCCCTCACCACTGACCAGCTCTGTCAGGCCTTTGATCTTGGATGTCAGTCTCTTGAAATATGAGGAGTAGACACTCTTCCTCATAAGTTACCTGGTATGTGATTTTTTTCTTACAGTAACCCAATTAGACTAAAACAGTCAGTAAATTGTTATTTATTATTGTTGTTATTATTTCATTTAATCTTCATCTATTGTCATATAGCTGTTCTTGGATGAATGCTCATGGATTTAATTTGAGGCTAGAGATCCATTTTGTATTGCTATAGGAAAATGCCTGAGACTGGACGCCTGAGATTGAGTAATCGTAGAAATGTGTGTGTGTGTGTGTGTGTGTGTGTGTGTGTGTGTGTCTGTCTGTCTGTCTGTCTGTGTGTCTATCTCTGTGTGTGTCTGTCAGTCTGTGTGTGTGTGTGTGTGTGTGTGTGTGTGTGTGTGTGTGTGTGTTGGCCCACAGTCTTGGAGACTTAGCGTTCAAATGGGATAGCCTCACGTGTTTGGCCTCTGGCTGCAAGGCATTATGGATAGTGTCATTGTGAGTCAACAGGTATGGAGGGAGCTTCTGCATGATGACACAGAAGCCAGAGGGATCCAGGCATCAGGCCTTCTTTTATATCAACTTCCTCTGGTGAGAACCACTTTGGACACTGCATGAACTACATTCATCCCTTCAGAGGCCTACAGCCCGTGGTCCTCCATCCTCCCTAGAGCACCAGGCCTCTTGTTTCCACAGGAAGAACAAGCTTCTGTCACAGAGCTTTGGGACTTACTCTCAGCTACATCCAAACAGTGTCATGCCTAAGTCTGACCACAGACTTACACTGCCTGTTTCTAGGAAAGAGCAAGGCAAGGGACAGTTAAATGCTGACAATTTACAAGGGGCTGCTCAGTCAAGAGGGTTCTGAGTCTAATATGTCAGAGTCCTTAAGTGGATACATTCAGAATAACCTACTCTTGTGAACACTGAGGTATGCCACCCAGAGCCCCTCTTCTGGGCTAGCGTACCCCTCCCCAGCTGCTGCAAATAGAATTTACAGCTATAGGCTTTGCAGGGGCAGGGGTGGAAACCCCTCAGAGGATAATGACTGGTTAGTAGAAGAACACAAAAAAACCATGGAAGTCACGTTCAAAGGTTAAAATCTGTCCTGGAAAGAAGAGCAAGACACGGGGAATGCACGGGTCTCAGTGCAGTGTGTGTGATGCTTAACTCCTGAAGAAAGAGGCTTGGTAAGACTTGATAGTAACATGAATTCTTTTTTAGCGTTCTCTGTTCTCAACTGTGTGTTTGTTAATGATCATAATGAAAAGACAAGTAGGATCCAGAATAGAAGTTACGTCCTGCCTAACAACACCTTGACAAGAACTTTCCAGATGTGGACATATCAATTGAAAGTGAATAAAAAAGGAAGGAAGGAAAGAAGGAAGAAGGAAGGAAGGGAGGAAGAAGGA
>NW_022196912.1:8747413-8757209 GCF_008632895.1 Mastomys coucha | reverse complement strand
GGAAGGGAGGGAGGGAGAAAGGGTAGAGAAGGAGGGAAGAAGGAAGGGAATACAGTTGGGGCTGGGGCTCTGTGGCAAAGGGCTTACTTAGCATGCCCAAGGCTCTGAATTTGATCACCACAGTCAACAAGCAACAAGCAAAGAAAGCGCTTATGAGTTAGGCAGGACTTTCCATTCTTTCCAGGGATTTTTCTCAAGATTTCACTTTGGTACCAGGTTCTAGTCACAGTCAGACAAGTCACTAGATTTTGTTCAAATACTAAATGCATGGCCTTATCTCTACAAACTTAAACATTGCTCTTAGAGCAAGCCCAAGCCTCCCAGAGCCTGCCTTAGAAGTTAGGAGCCCCAGGCGCTTACCTGAGCTGCCTAAGATGCACATGATCTGTCCACTCTCGATGTACAAGGAGATATCTTTGAGGATTTGCCTGTCCCACCTCTGCTGGCATGACTTGATGTTCCACCAGGGCCCGACATGGTTGCTTTAAAGGAAATCCCACAAGGGCAAAGGCAGAGTAGGGTCCCGGAAGGGGCCAGACCCCTGCCCCCAAGCCCTACCCCATCCCAGTTGCCCCTGGACAGGTTAACAACTCAGTTTCAGCCTTATGTCCCACTCTATGTCCTTGGAGGTGTGATGACAAGTTGGCCACCACCCAAGGAACATGCCTCCCATTAGCTGCTTGGATTTCTGGGACTCTGGCTATGAGATGGTACTCTGCACAATGTTTATTCTTGAGGTGAACCCTGCATTCCTTCAGCAGTGTTCATTCAACCTTGTGCCCCTAGCACCCCTACTTTCCGAGCCTTCTCCTTCTACACAGGGCAGGTGGTAGGACAAGCCAAGGAAGGGTAAAAGCAGAAATGGGTGAGAAGCAGAAAGCAGCTTCAGGCAGGGCATGTTTTAATGTTCAGGCTCTGCCCTGGGCAGGGGGAGGAGCTACTACTCATTGTTGCTACAGACTGTCCACTTCCACCCTGATCTGCTAGACAGGCAGCCCAAAGCCCACAGGCCCACCCACCTATTTGGAAACTGTATCAGAGAGAGTGGGAAGCCCAGCTTTTTGCTGTGGGGTCCCCTTACCTGACACTGAAGGACACATGCAGGACACCTAAGCTGTGCCGAGCCTCTGTGCCTGTAACGGAGCCTTCCTCCAGGGAGCTCTGAGACCCTCTGCTGATGTGAGGCCCTCTGGCTCCCTCTGGACTCAGAAAGGGCAGCTCACTCATGGCCAGCAGGAAGCAAATGCAAGTGAATTTTCTAGTGGCCTGTCCCGGCTCCAGAGCAGCTTTAACTGAGGAGCCAATGGGAGTGCCCTGTCTGATCCAGTGCCCTCGAGTCCTCGTGAGAGACAACACGACAGTTCACCAATTTGGCCAACGATGCCATTATCAGATGTACCTTTAGCCAGAATGTCCTTATCTCGACAATAGGCAGAACACACTGTGTTTATAGGAGGGTTTGCCAGAGAGGAATGCTGGGAGAAAGGCCGGCACAGAGGAAGGCTCAGGTGCCCCAGCTCTAAGGAGCAAAGACAGAGCCCCGCAGCAGGGGAGGCCTCGGGAGCCACACAAAGGGCACAAACACCACGGGTCATGGCTGAGAAGACCAATGAGGAGAACCAGCTGTGGAACGGGACTATACTTCAGGATGCTTCGGTGAGTGAGCTCAGCCATCTAGTTCAGGGTGAAGGCAGGGCGAAACTGACCTTTCTTTCCTACCACAGGGTTAGTCCTAATTTACCACCTGGACTTCAAGTAGAATGGAAATGGGGCAACAAGGCCCAGTCTCCTCAGTGTTGGCGGGCTGAGAGGAACACGTTCAGGGGCCAGGAGGCCGGTGTGGTCACTTCCCACTGACAACATGCTCCTGAAGGGAGGGAGGTGATGCTTCTGAGGGGAGGTGATGTTCCTGTGAATGACTGGGATTGTTTTACAAATGACACCCCATCACAGATCATCAGACCAAGAACCTCAGTGGTAGACAAGAGATTGCTTGTTTGGGGGTGTCAGAATTGTATGCCTGCAATTTTACTATCAGGGAGAGAGACAGAATGAACAGAGAGCAGCAAGGCGGCCAAGGAAATGGAGCTCCTAGGCTTTCTTCCTCATCTAACCAGAGAAACATTTGCTTGGTAAATGGCTTTGAAGTAGAAGGCAGTATGGGAAGACAGAGTGGAGATGATCTCCACCCCCAGCTTCTATACCCCGCCCACTTTTCTGGAGAGAAAAACCAGAACAGGCTAACCACATCCACCAGGGAAGCCTCAGCCCCTGCTCTAGGTGAGACAGGGTTGCTTGGGCTTGACCAATCCTGCTACCACAGCAACAGTCAACCCTGCTGTCAGAATTCTACGTGAGGCTGATATGTATGGGGAACTAACTCCTACTACATCTTTGATGCCCCCTTCCTGAATAGGATATAAAATCAGTGGTGGCTTTGGGGACTTTTGCCCTACAGATCACCACCACAGCTAAAGAGGCAATGAGCTGTCAGAATTCTATATCCAAAAGTGTGCCTAGGACCTGCCATGTACAGTTTCTCCTGTGAGTTCCCACTGTTATAGGTGCCCTGTGATGGCCCGCCACTGACAACTGCAGGGCTGGGGACAAAAACCAATGACACTGACACACCCTGCACCTCTAGACCTAAAAGCTGCCAGTCAAGCTAAAAACTGTCCAATGGTTTTTATCTCTGATCTCTGTATGCAAATTTAGAAAACTGGGGGTTTCTTGAGGAGCTGGCTTCTGGTCCATGCAGTGGTCATCCGTCCCCTTCTCTGCCCACCGAGCATCTCACTCTACAAAGAACTCACACAGCGGTCACACATTCATCTACTCATATTCTAGTCAGGCCTTCTACAGAGACTGGCACTGCACATACTCAGAAAGGTGGCCTGAGAGGAGGGAGGAGATCAAGGCTATCTACACAGGGAACTCTGGCTGCAGGGCCCATGGTCCACAGCCTCCTCACCCCATGGACAGAAATGGGGATAGGAAAGCCTGGACTCTTAGCAGAGCAGGTGAGGTCACGTCTGCAGGGGTCAACAGAGTTTGGGCCAGAAACTTAGCATTTTTGTCTCGGCCAGACACCATTTTCTGCACATTTCTTCCTTTTTTTGCCCTCTGGGTTTTCCCACATGTCTGGGCTTCTGACTCAGGAATTTAACCAGAAGTTAATACAAGGAGACATGGCACTGCAGCCCAGCAGGAGCCATACTGGTTACCTGCAGATAAACCCGCTTTCACTTTTTTAGGTTGTCACCTGTCACAAATTCAAATGACGTTCTGACAGTCGTGCTGATTACAGTGTCAGCTGAATAGATATTTAAGGGTTTGAAAAATAGAGAGAATTTGTCAAAACCTCGGGAAGAGTCTAACAAATCCTTCCTGGGTGCCAAGGAAAATATTTTTAAATGGAGTAGAAGTCATCCACAAGCTAGACAGGATTTTTTCCCTTACAGAAGCTGAGTTGCCTGTGAGGCTGGAAACCCAGACTCTGTGTGGGTGGGGTCCGTGGGCTTGGGTGAGTTAGAGTGGCAAGCAGGGCGCTCTTCCACTCCGTCCTCTTTGTTTGTGTAAACCCCCAGGTCTTTACACCTCTCTTGTCACAATAGTGCAGTAACCTGAGCTCTCCTGCCTCAGCAGCCCCTCCACCCATGAAGCCAACTAACCGAACTGTTGTATCAGCATCTGTATCTACCAACAGATTCCTAGCCCATGCAAGTAACTAAGATCTCTCCTAAAGATAGTTGATTTGAAAACAAGAAACCCCAGGGACCTGGGATGTGGTGCTATGGTTCTGTAGGTATTGTGATTGACCTAGCAGATTTGATGCCATGGATTTGGTTCCCCAACACATGTGCGCGTGCACGCGTGGACACACACACACACACACACACACACACACCAAAAGGTATCTCCAATATATTCCTACTTCAGAGAGATTCTATTCTGTAATTCTATTACTGGGGAAGGGATGGAAGGCAGTCAGATCCTGGGTGTCAGAATGAGATAGGAGACATAAGTTCTAGTGTTCTGAAGCACAGTGGGGTGAGCATAGTTTATACCATTGCTATTATTATTTTTTTAATAAAGATCAGAGAATGGAGCTGGAGAGATGCTCAAACATTAAGAGCACCTGAGAATACCTAGGCCCCATTTCCATCACACACAGATGGTTCACAACCATCCATAACTCCAGGTCCAGAGGACCCAGTGACCTCTTTTGACCTCTGAGTGTACCAGGTATGTGTGTGGTGCACATACATGCATGCAGGAAAACAGTCATATACATGAAATAAAATAAAATTTTAACTTTTAAAACAAAAGACCAGAAGAGAATAATTTGATGGCTTCCAACACAAAGAAATAAGAAGCAGGGAAGGTGATTGCTGCATTTGACCTTTACAGGTTGACTACAAGGTCACACTGGAAACACAAATATACCACCACCTCAACAATAAGGACAGCATTATAGTCATTTTGGGATGATGGTAGTGACGATGACAATGATGATGGTGATGGCAGGGCTTCCTCCAAAATGTCCCAGAAGGACTTGCAAGGGCTTTGTGGCACAAAATTCCTTATCAACATAAGTTAAAACTTCCCTGGGGAGACATTGTCACAGATACTCAGAGTCAACTTGCTGTTGTCTGTCTCTTTTTCATGCTGTGTCTATTTGACATTCGATGATATTCAGCCAGATTCGGAAAGCAAAAGTCACCTATCAAGGGCTTTGTGGCTCCCAGCTCAGACAGATCTCCCCACTGGAATCTGGAGGGTCATTAGTTAAGCAGCTTAGATTCAGGCGCCAGCCTGAACCTGCGGGACCTGTCCTGGAGAAGCCCGGACCACCCCCATCAATGGTCATGTTTTTCTCAGAGCCCTGGGGTATACCTACATGATCCCACTTCCTTCCAGTGTGGGGTCACGACCACAATGCCAGCAGATGCCTGTACCGGTTGGTGCCCTCCTGTCTGCTTCCATGCCCCTCACCTGACATGTCTCCCAGCAGGGCCTCCAGGATAGCTTATTCTCCTCTGAAAGTGACAACAGTCTCTACTTCACCTACAGTGGCCAGTCCAACACTCTGGAGGTCAGAGATCTCACCTACCAGGTAGGGGCACATGCCTGGGTGCAGGGGAGAAGGGTGAGCAACTAACAGAATATTCAGGGAAAGGAAGGAAGGAAGGAAGGAAGGAAGGAAGGAAAGAAGGAAGGAAGGAAGGAAAGTTTTATATATATATAGTGTGTGTGCATTTGTATACATTCATACACACATTTTTATGTTTATAACATTATATGTTTACCATATACATAAAATATGTGTGTTTGTATATACAAACATATATGATATGTATGACACATATGAACATATTATATATCTGTATTAGATGACAGATTATCAAAGGGGCTAAGAAAATGGCCCACTCAGTAAAGTTCCTGAGCTCAGATTTCCAGAACCCACAGAAGACAGTCTGGTCTGGGTGGTACGTGTCTGTGGTCCTAGAGACAGGAGGATCCTTACATGTCATTTACCCTGGCCGAATCTGTGAGTTCCAGGTTCAGCAAGAGACCAGGTCTCAAAAGTAAAGTAGAAAGTGCCATTTACCACTGAGCTCTAAACACACATGTGCAAGATGCATTTACACACACATGTGCATGTACATACCTGTAGAAAACACATATAGCAATACCCAGTGTTTGTGGAAACACACTGTCTAGCTTCCCTTCAAGTAAACATCTTGCAAACTACATAGTAATTATCAAAACTAGGAAATTAACAATATGTTCTTAAGTAAATTACCATTTATTGAGATTTCATCCAGTTAGATCTATCATCATCTATCTATTTATCATCTATCTACCTATCACCTATCTATCTAACATCTATCTATCCAACTATCATATATCTATCTATCTATCTGTCATTTATCTGTATCTATCATCTATCCATCTTTCCATCATCTATCTAACATCTAGCTATCCATCCATCATCTATCTATCTATCTATCTATCTATCTATCTATCTATCTATGTACCTACATATGGTCTATTTTTAATAAAATATGTTGTCCTATTGCTGATAAAACATCCAGAATGCAAAGGCAACCATGGAGGATCTCCAGAATGCCTTTGTCAGAATTCAATGATTCCCAATCCCCCATTTCCCCAGGGGTAGACCACATGCTTCCCAAGTGGGATGGTGAACTTCAGAGACCCAAGCTAGCCTTCTTGTGCTTGTGAGTCTAAACAAAGGAATGAGCCACTCTGTGGCCCCTCTCTGCTCTGTTGTGTACTGTAAACTACATGAGCTTGAGTAAATTCCTCAGCTGCTTTGAACTGCTCGGAAAAACAGACAATAGCGCCCAGGCCATATGTTTGCAATGGACAGTAGATGGGAGAATGATATAAAGTGATTATTGTAATGACTTGCAGCTGGTAAATGCTTGCTGTTTTTCTGCTATTTCACATGCTTTCTGGTCACCCACCCCCACAGCTCTAGACTTGAACAGGATGGTGGGTAGGACCTCTCACTGCCATGTTTGGTAGGACTGGGGTGTGGGATGCCTCAAGATCTATTGTTTATCAGTTATCAGGGTGTTTCCTGTGAGAGGAATTATACAAAACGCAGTAAGTAGAAGCTGCTGAGGCCCTATGAATGGTTTAGCTTCCCACGGACTCCCTACCCTCTCCCCACAGGTGGACATCGCCTCTCAGGTGCCTTGGTTTGAGCAGCTGGCTCAGTTCAAGATACCTTGGAGGGCTCACAGCAGCCAAGACGCCTGTGAGCTGGGCATCCGAAATCTGAGCTTCAAAGTGAGGAGTGGACAGATGCTGGCCATCATAGGGAGCGCAGGTACCAACAGAGGCTGTCAGGGGACAATGGCTTCTCTCCCCTATGACACAGAACAGCCTTCAGTCATGAACCTTGCATGCAGAACTCTGGACTAACAAAGTAATATGGTGAAGTGGCTGAGAGCACAGGTTCTGAGTCAGATAGACCTGGGTTCAAATGCCCCCTCCCTCACCCAGCAACTCCTGGATATTGCTGCTGTTGTGTCCCGAGTGAGAGTCTAGTCCACCTGCAGCTTTGGCCATAGTGTCTGCCTACAGTTCTCATTGGACTAAGACAACACACAAGCAGCTTTCGAACATGATGTTCTTTTCAGAGACTCCCCCAACCACAGGTGCCTGCTCAGCTCGTTCCTGCACAGCCAAGAGTCAGGTCATGGTCAGACAATGACTCGGCAGGGCCGAGCTACCACTGCCCCTTCCACAGTCCTAGCATGACCTTCAACCGCCTGCAAAGAGCCAGATCCTTGAAGTGTCTCAGGCAGTCGCTTTCACAGGTCAAATCTGAAATTACAGAACCTTACTGGTGGGAGGGGCTTTGGAGAATGGTTTGTTTCCCATATTGGAGTCTGCTTTATACCTTTGTGTCTGGAAGCATTTTAGGGAGACGATTTTTAAATCATCTAGTCCTCCATATTTCTAGAATGTTCTTTGTGAGAGCATATGTGTGTGCATGTGCATGCATGCACACGCGCACGCACACACACACAAACTAGACAGATGAGAACACTAACTCCAAAAAAGTTGAGCGAATCTCCCAAAGGCAGGAATTTAACTAGTGCCAGATCTTACACTTCCACCTGATTCTTCCTAGGATTCCTTTACATGGGATTCAAGAGTGTACTTTATACCATTTAATTAATCATTTCCAGAAGGAAAAATTGCTCAACACTTTGAACATCTGTTCCAAACTTTTATACTCTTCTGATAGAGTTGTTTACTGTCTAACCAAAGATCAAATAAGCTACAATATGTAAACGCACTTTGTAACTGAGACAACATGCATACTCATTCAGCCCCTGGCCCTGACCCTGTGGTGCTGATCTAAACAAGCAAAGGGTATCTGGACTTATAATGTCTGATAGCTTTTCTTGTTGGATCTGTCTTTTTGGGGCACCTAGGAGACATAAGAGCCATTACTCAGCCGTGATGCTAAATACTGTTAAATACGTACCCATATGACCTTGATTTTGAATTAGAAAACTGAAGTTCAAGAGGCAGGGCAGGATCTACACTGACTAATGTCTAGGTTCAGGTGCAGCTTTGCTTGGCTTCAAGATTACTTGACTGGAATTGTTGAAGCTTTCTTAGAAAGATTTAGTCATTATATGTCCTGTGATGTTAATGACTTTAAATACTATCACACAGAGAGAATATGAATATACATACTAGCCATTATAACAATTTTAAAAATTATTCTAAAACATCAGCTCCAAGCATTTAGCTTGTTCTGTAGAATCAGCCATACAAAAGGACTTCGAAGTTAATGAAGTTCCCGGTGAGGAGATGGCGACCACATTACAAGGCTCTTGAGCGCCATAGTTCTTCCAAGAGCATTTGCCCAAACACACCAGGTACTATTTGCCAGAAAGTATGCCTCTAGCTTTTGCCACAGTTTTGTTTAGGAAATGTGATCTTCCTGCCCTCTGACTGGGGAATCCCTGATACCTGTGGATGCTGGCACAGGCTCCTGGACTTGAAAAATCAGTATCTGAGGCTGAACAGGGAGCCCGGCTGAGGTCTCTCTCTCTCCTGAGTGGGGTGTTCCTGTTAGGCAGCCAACAACCCCAGACAGTAAGCAAGCCCCTGGACAGCACCCAAGGGGATTATATAGGAAGGACCTTGGGTTTGTGGATAAGGCAGGCAGCATGTGACATAAGGCAAGGAGGGTTTGTCACATACTGTCCATAGGCATTTGCCTTGTTTACAAAAGGGAAAAAATAGCTATTAATTCCACAAACCCTCCACAGTAAGGAAACCAACGCCTTGCCTGGGAGATCTAAACAGACTTTGTGTCCAGCTTGGAACGCGGGAGGGTGTTCTCCAAGCTGCAGGCGGGCTCACACCCACAGTTACCATAGTTACAGGAGAACCACGTCCCATGGTGCTCACCTTTAATCCCAGCACTTGGTAGGCAGGGGCAGAGGAGAGGGCAATCTCAGCCTGGTCTATATAGTGAGGTTCAGGTCAGCTGAGGCTGCATAGTGAGACCTTGTCACAAAACAACAACAAAAGTAGATACAGGAGTGGAAGCCCCATCGAGTGCTTTTGGAAACTACTCCAATGCTCACGTCTCTGAATTAATAGGCATTAATATGTTGTTCAGGAGTGAATAAAGGGATAATGCTCTTTGTAAGGCAGAGGGAAAGACACTGATTTTAAAAGTGAGAGAAGGGTACTGATACTTGGAAGCCTTGTCATCACTTGTCAGTTATTTTTCTCAAAATAGGTTGTAAGGTTTTTTGTTTGGTTGGTTTGGTTTTTGGGCTTGGGGTTTTGGGTTTGTTTTGTTGTTGTTGTTGTTTTAGTTGATTGGTTGTTTTGTTTTTTGTTTTTTGTTTGTTTTTTTTTTAATTTGAGACAGGGTTTCTTTGTGTAGCCTTGGCCACCCTGGCCATCCTGGATCTCACTCTGTAGACCACGCAGGCCTCAAACTCAAAGGTTCCCCCTGCCTCTGCCTCCTGAGTGCTGGGATTAAAGGTGTGCACCACCACTGGACTAGCTAGGGTGTAGTTTTGAATTCTTCAAAGACAGGCTATGAACGCTCCAAATTAGTCATTTCCACAAAGCCACTTCTGAGCCAAATGATGAATGAGAAACGTTGGCTGCCAACGTTTTTTCAGCCAAAAAAAATAGCTACACTTTGTAGTGTAATTAGCCTCAACTTGAGAGAAAGCCTTTGGTTAGTGGTGGGAGAGGGACGGTGTAACAGGTACTGCAG
>NW_022196912.1:8740617-8747302 GCF_008632895.1 Mastomys coucha | reverse complement strand
GGCGCGGTAGCCTGAAGTGGGCAAACCCTGCAGAAACTCTACCCTCAGGAATATCTCTGGATTTGTAGGCTGCGGGAGAGCCTCACTGCTCGACGTGATCACAGGCAGAGACCATGGTGGCAAGATGAAATCAGGACAAATCTGGATAAACGGGCAACCCAGCACGCCTCAGCTGATGAGGAAGTATGTGGCGCATGTTCGCCAGCATGACCAACTGCTGCCCAACCTGACCGTCAGAGAGACCCTGGCTTTCATTGCCCAGATACGCCTACCCAGGACCTTCTCTCAGGCCCAGCGTGACAAAAGGGTAACCAGTTGGCTGGTTGGTGTCCCCGGTGTCTGAGACCCTCCCTGTTCAGCTGGATAGTTTAACCGATCCACCCTATATGCCACTGCACTTAGCCCCAGGGGTTCCCTTCCCCCAACCTTGTCAAGTGGGTGCTAAGTGTGTATGTTTATTTGTGTAAGGTTTTTCTGGTGCTTCGTGTGAGTGGGGAGCCAAGTATCTGGTCTGATTCCCAGTTCACTGCGTGTGCTCTGCAGGGCGAATCTTCTCAGAATCTGGAGACATGGGGGCAGGGCAGGGGTCGCCAAACAATGCTGCTGGGAAATATAGTGCAGAAGCCTTCCTTTGCATTAAAGTGAAGGAGTTTGTGCAGCCGGATGCTCATAACATTCAGCCTGCCCTCAGGTGGAAGACGTGATTGCTGAGCTGCGGCTGCGGCAGTGCGCCAACACCCGCGTGGGCAACACATATATACGTGGGGTTTCCGGGGGTGAGCGCCGACGAGTGAGCATTGGGGTGCAGCTCCTGTGGAACCCAGGTGAGGCCTGGAAACTCGAGGGGCTAGGACCTGAGCCTACAACCTACCTGGCGGCGTGGTCATTGGGCTCCCTGTGCGATATCCTCAGGAATCCTCATCCTGGATGAACCCACGTCTGGCCTCGACAGCTTCACAGCCCACAACCTGGTGAAAACCTTGTCCCGCTTGGCCAAGGGCAACAGGCTGGTGCTCATCTCCCTCCACCAGCCTCGCTCTGACATCTTCAAGCTATTTGACCTGGTCCTTCTGATGACATCTGGCACCCCTATCTACCTGGGGGAGGCGCAGCACATGGTACAGTACTTCACATCAATCGGCCACCCTTGTCCTCGCTATAGCAACCCAGCTGACTTCTACGGTGAGTGGTAAAGACAGTGTGACCTGCAACCTGGTGCACAGTCATTTGCTGACACCCCCTCGACACAAAAGAAAACAAAGCAAGCACAAAATACTTACTGGAAAGATCTAGGGGAGACACTGATATGCATGCCCCAGATGAGGGCTAGCCAGAACGGACTGGTAGCAGGTAAAATGGAAAACAGGTCAATTTGCCAGGGTCAAATGAGAGGCCCTAGTACTGTGGTCTTCTGAAAGGGGCAGGAGCTCGCAGATGGGTAGGACAGGGGCCTAATCCAGGAGGCCTGAATCCGTTTGTGATCTTCATGCAACTGTAGAAAACCGTGTGTGTGTGTGTGTGTGTGTGTGTGTGTGTGTGTGTGTGTGTGTGTGTGTGTGTGCGCGCGCACGCGCGCGCACGTGCGCACGCGAGCACTCCACAGAGGCAGGTGGCATAGGTAGAGGGGCCTAGGACAGGGCTGACAAGTCTTTGAATATAGACTGCTCCATAGGTCACTGCCTTAGCTTTTGTGGGGTTCCAGGTACTCAATCTTTCATGAAGAACACCATGAACCACTTCAGTGCTGGCCTTTTCAGGACACCTGAAATAAAACACCCATCAAGAGTACTAATGCTAGCAAGTGGAATTTCTCACAAAATGCTAGAGCCTAGATGCTGAGCAAGTGGCCAGTTTTAGCAGAGCCTAGGAATGCTGAAGCAGTAGAGGGTCCTCTAGGTGACCAGGAACCCCAGGAGCTTTCTAGGATGGCAAAGTGCTAACCTTCACGGTGTTTCCTGTCAAGCCAAGGTCAGCTCATCTTTGCAGATGAGCTGAGGAGCCGCACCCTTGCCCTACTGTGGTCTGGCACAGCTGTGGGAGCAGACCCAGAGCTCACATTGGTGTGCCTGACCCTCAGCCTTGACTCTAGGCCATTCCACCCACACTGTCACCCCAGCATCCTCCGCTATCCCAAGAGGAAAGGCTCCTGGCTCATTTCCCTGCCCTGTGAACTCGTGCCCTCAGTGAACTCCCATACAAGTCACCTTTCATGCCCAGGTTGCCATCCTGACTTTCATGCATCACACTCTGGCCAGTGTCCTCAGATAAGGGAGCTGAGGACAGTTGCCAGCCTGGCTAGCAGGGGAAGTTTGAATGAGACTGAGAGGGCTGCCCAAACAAGTAACCATAGCAGACACAAAGACTTTTTTTTTTTTCTGTTTTCACTTGGAGGGAGTAGGGATAGGGTCATTGTCAACTAGCCCCAAAGCAGGTGTCTGTCACTAATATGGGGTGCAGGAGCTGCTCACATAGGACACAGGGTGCCCAGCAAATATAACATTTGAGCTATAACCTGCACAGATGGAGCCTATGTGGTTCATAGGCCCCTCCCTCCCTCAAAACATCTTCTCTTGTGTTATATAATGCACACAGATGAGGGACAGCAACAGGGAGGACAGCCCAGTCATGCACAGTCCTGGAGTCTCCAGGGGATCGCACTGCCCTGGCTGCGACTGGTGGGCCTGGTGCTTTCTGTCACTGCAGGGGCGTTGGAGAGAGGGCAGAGCCCATTCTCAGCTGTAGGATGGGGCTGCCACACACAGCGTGGCATTTTCTCACATTCCCCCAGTAACCTGGTTCCCCAGCTGGGTTGCCCTAGCCTCCCTCTCCTGAGGTAAAGCTTAGCCTGGTGAACACTGAACATGGCTTGGTCCCAGCACCCTGGCCACTTGAGAGACCAAATTGTTAATTCACAATAACAGGCAAATATATATATATATATGGTTGAAGTTAGAGCCAGCATCTACCTGTAATGATGTATCTGGCTCTGAAGGCACCTGCCCACTTTAGGAATGTCTCTGTGATGGTGGGGGTGGGATGGGTGGGGTAGGGCTGGGGCCTCTGTCGTTGGCCACTTCCTGATCTATGGCCCTCCCAAGGCATCTGCATATGTAGTCAGATCAGGCAGAGCCAGGGACCAGGTCTCTGCCTTTCTGCTCTGACCATTGCATCACAGTCCCTTCTCAGAGGGTGGGGAATGCTTCAGGGACCAGGTTGCCTATGGCCTTGTATATTCTGTTTACAGTGGACTTGACCAGCATCGACAGGCACAGCAAAGAACAGGAGGTGGCCACCATGAAGAAGGCTCAGTCTCTTGCAGCCTTGTTCCTAGAAAAAGTGCAAGGCTTTGATGACTTTCTGTGGAAAGCTGAAGCAAAGGAGCTAAACACAGGCACCTATACAGTCAGGTACATAGGGAAGCCCGAACACTGACAGGAAGCTCTGGTGGTACCCTCCCTCCCCAACCCAGCCTGACCATGTACTCACATACTGTTCCCAACAGCCAGACCCTCACACAAAACACCGATTATGGAACTGCTGCTGAACTGCCTGGGATGATACAGCAGTTTTCCACCCTGTTTCGGTAAATCAATCTCTCTCTCTCTCTCTCTCTCTCTCTCTCTCTCTCTCTCTCTCTCTCTCTCTCTCTCTCTCTTTCTCTCGTCCCAGCCTCCTGTGCCTATGGATAGCAAAGCAAAGCATTCCTGTTGGAGGGGAATCTAACTGAAGGAGCAAGTGGTGGAATTATTTGAAAGCCAGCATCCCTAGGAAAAGCTCTCTTGCATCCCCCTGATGCTCTTATTCTCTAAACAAGAATACAATTGCATCAGTGGCAATGATTATGGAAATAGTCACATAAGACACTCAGACCCGGGAAGGGCAGATGCTCAATGAGGGCTATCTATGTGCGCCTGCCACACTCAGGCTCTCTAGGGATCCACACATGCAGAGAGCTGGGACCAGGTGTATGGTTTAGTAACCAGCTGTTTACCCTAAGCACCGAGCCTCTGCCTCCTCTCTAAGCGGAACGCTATGGCTTGGTCAGACTTCACTTAGTCTGCTCTGTTTGGGGGCTTGCACCATTCTGGGACACAGCGTGGCCAACATCTTTATGGCATACTTGGTTTTTCTCTGTAAGTAAAACCGTTAGTGATGGTAAAAGTCATCATTTGCTGTGTATGCCAGCCAGAAATGCCAGTGCTAGGGAGGAGATGAGACAAGAGGATCTCAAGTTCAGTGCCACCCTGGGCTACATAGCTACAGACCTGACCCAAAACCAAAGCAAGAAAGACAGCTCCCAAATATTGGCCATAGTCGATCAGCACCCACTGAGTTGTCATAGACACTCCGTGGTGGGAATTACAACCCACATTGAGCACTTGAGGAGATATGGCCTCTGGTAATAAGGCAGAGAGCTTTGTATGTTGTTCCTTTGACATTTCTTTTTCTCCTCCTTTCTTTCTTTCTTTCTTTCTTCCTTCCTTCCTTCCTTTCTTTCTTTCTTTCAGTCGTCAGATTTCCAATGACTTCCGGGACCTGCCCACCCTGCTCATCCATGGGGCGGAAGCCTGCCTGATGTCCCTCATCATTGGGTTCCTTTACTATGGCCATGAGGCCCAGCAGCTCTCCTTCATGGACACAGCAGCCCTTCTGTTCATGATAGGAGCGCTCATTCCTTTCAATGTCATTCTGGATGTTGTCTCCAAATGTGAGTGTTACCTCCCTCCTCACCAGACTGCGGGACAGCGGGACAGCGACATGTGCTGCCCGAGGCTTCTGTGCTTCCCCCAGCACCTGAGGACAATGGCTTTATGGAACCACTTCATCATGGTGATATAAAGGATGTGGCAACTGTTTTAAAAGTTTGCACACTAATATTAGCACGCGACACTGATATTACCATGCAGATTGTGGGGTCTTAGCGCTTCCTGTCCATGCAGGGTTTGTGTGTGTCAGCCACTAGCTCAGTATCTGGGGTACAGTGGTGTCCCTGTGCCTGTGGTTTACACAGCATGTGAACAAATTCAGAAAGTGGAGCCACTTTGTCCCACAGTGCTGGGGACTGAAGCCATAGCTTTGCGAAAGCTGGACAAGTGTTCTGCCACTGAGTAAGGCACCCAGCTTCATATCCCTGCTTTCAATGACATTACAAGAGATGCGACATCAGTAACACTGTAGACAACCTTCACTCAGTCATTTCCTTCTCCTCCCCCATCTCTAGGTCACTCGGAGAGGTCAATGCTGTACTATGAGCTGGAAGACGGGCTGTACACTGCTGGTCCATATTTCTTTGCCAAGGTCAGGGCAGGGAGCGAGTGCTGGAGCATTGCACACATTGCAGGAAAGGACTTTTACAGAAACACTCAGCTGCGCAGTCTCTACAAGAGTTTCAGAGACTTGCTAGTCATTAAGCTGTCCCCAGAAAGGCCAGGGCTGGGTGGCAGAAATGGTCCTTTCGTGGGCAGTCAGATCTAAGAGAGGAAGAAGTAGTGACACCAAGCAGCACTTGCTTCCCTGAGCAGCCAGACAAGAGCTTCCAGGATGAGGCTCAGGAGGTCGGTCGTATGACTCTTATAAAGCCACACAGCTACTAGGTCTGGGCAGGCAGGGTGGGCATCAGGCTGGGTAATAGCAGAGCGTATACTAGCCATCTCCATTGGGCACAGCTCTGGAATGCGCCTGCCACCCCCTCACTGAGATGGAACATTGACATCCTAGGCGTTGCTACTCTTTAAAACATCTTCAGATAACAGCAAACACCGGTGCTCTATATCCTAGTGAAGCTGTGTTTTGCAGATCCTAGGCGAACTGCCCGAGCACTGTGCCTACGTCATCATCTATGCGATGCCCATCTATTGGCTGACCAACCTGCGGCCAGTGCCTGAGCTCTTCCTTCTGCACTTCATGCTTGTGTGGTTGGTGGTCTTTTGCTGCAGGGCCATGGCCCTGGTTGCCTCTGCCATGCTGCCCACCTTCCACATGTCCTCCTTCTTCTGCAACGCTCTCTACAACTCCTTCTACCTTACCGCTGGCTTCATGATAAACCTGGACAACCTGTGGATAGGTGAGGCCTGCCCCCTCTTTGCTTAGCCGAACATCTGTAGACCTCTGTGGCTGCTTAAGTCTTCATCAGTTAGGTCTCTCTAGGCCTTTGCCAGATGTACAGTAGGCTATGGGACAGGATGTACATGCAGAGGTCACCTGACTCCCCCACCACAGTCACCAGTGAGCCAGGCCCTCCCTCATCACTGAACCCAGAGCCACTGTAACCGTCTGGTCTCTCGGTGGCCTTTGCAGTATTCACCTATGTAGATCGAGCTTTCTGGAGGACAAGCTTGCTCAAAGCCTCTCAGAGCTGCTAGTTCCCAATGCCCCCCACTCCTCAGCTCTTGTAAAGCCTCCAGCATCATCTCACTGTGGAGGCCATGATGCTGTTTTCTGTAGTCACCACTTTCTGGCTTTGATACCTTCTCCTCAGCCAGCTTTTGCTGACATCTGAGTGGGGCTTCCAGCTTCCTCTTCTCCCAGCAAGGTGCTCCCCAGTGCCAGTGTCCTCCTTCCTCTCCCAGCAGGGGGCTCCCCAGGGCCAGTGTCCTCCCTCCTCTCACAGCAGAGTGCTCTCTAGGGCCAGTGTCCTCCCTCCTCTCCCAGCAGAGTGCTCCCCAGGGCCAGTGTCCTCCCTCCT
>NW_022196912.1:8724009-8740607 GCF_008632895.1 Mastomys coucha | reverse complement strand
CCCAGCAGAGTGCTCCCCAGGGCCAGTGTCCTCCCTCCTCTCCCAGCAGAGTGCTCCCCAGGACCAGTATCTGTCCTCTCTCCTCTCCCAGCAGGGTGCTCCCGAGGTCAGGGTCTCTGGTGTGGTGTTGTCTGAATACCCATGAAGCTGAGCACATGCAGCATATAATGAAATGACTGTCCAGAATAGGTAGCAATTCAAGTAGGTCCCCGTGCTTGGTCCTCTTAGCATAGTGTCCCCAGCCACAGCTGTTACCCTTGTCTCTTTTGCTCCTTGGTCCTTAGAGGGCTCTGCTGGCCACAGCCAGCATGACTCCTCTCTCCAGGAGCAGTCTGAGGCTTGCTCAGGGCAGCAGAGACCCGTGAGTAACGTAGCTCTTGCTGTCCTCAGTTCCTGCATGGATCTCCAAGCTGTCGTTCCTCCGGTGGTGCTTCTCAGGACTGATGCAGATTCAGTTTAATGGATACCTTTACACCTCGCAGGTCGGCAACATCACCTACTCTGTCCTCGGAGACACGGTATGTAGCGAAGTCTGGGAGTTCTAAATTCAAGTGCTGTTGAGGGGACAGTGTCCTTGGGCGCTCACTAAATGTCTGTGTCTGCAGATGGTCAGTGCCATGGACCTGAACTCACATCCACTCTATGCAATCTACCTCATCGTCATCGGCATCAGCTATGGCTTTCTGTTCCTGTACTATCTGTCCTTGAAGTTCATCAAACAGAAGTCAATTCAAGACTGGTGATGCTCAGCCTTGCTCCCACTTGGTGGGACTCTTCTCCCTGGGCTGGCCGCCCCCTGAGGAGCCCGACTAGGGACAAGGCTCACACAGATCTCAAGCAGTAGCCATGTCCTAGTGCCGCAGTGGCACAGGTCAGCCACAGGATGGCAGTAGAATAAAGACAGTTGAGAGGTATTTCTGCTCACAGGCCTAGGCTTGTGATGGGAGAGAGAAACGTACTTGGTGGACCTGCGATGTTGCTCATTCATTTTATATCTTTATATAAACAACCCAATATGGAATGGGAACCAATTATATATGAGTTAAGTAGCTAGGCTATGCAGAAATTTCTGGAATCCTGAGAGTATAGGATAGTGGTTTATAGCAAAACACTTAGCTTTCTCTTCTACCATTCTCACACTGTTAAGCCAGTACAGAGGGCGACCTAAAACAGACTAGCAAAATGTCTTCTCTTATCTCTGTGTGGATCCATGGACTCCCAGCCCCCAAAACTGGACAGCTGAGAGTTAACTGAGTATCTATTCAGTGGGTATGGTATAAAGTGTGGTATGTGCCTATTGTCGTTTATTCTTGGAACAACCCACTGATGTGAGCAGCATCCTGTTATATCAGTGAGGACACCGTGGCAAAGACAAATCCAGTTGTCTGAGCTTACAACCTGTTTTGTGATGGAATCAAAAAGGCCTTTGGAAGTTACAGAGCAAAAGACTTGAGATGCCTCTAGAAACAGTTTGCGGAGTTTGTGTGAGCTCAGCCAGGCCTCGGAGCTGCCTCCCTCTAGCTGGGGCTCAGCTTTGAACCTTTCACAGTAGCCAGAGGATGGGCTGCTGCACACCCAGGTTGTGTGCTTCATGCCTGCGTTGAGGACCTCCTGACCCAAAGCACAGAGCTGGGAGGAGCTTGCTCCCAGGGGAAAACAAGTCTAGAACTGAAAGAAACAGCGGGGAGACGTTCTCCACTGATTCCCCAGAACTTGACTGTGTCTGATGTGGTTCCTGGCCAGCTTCAAGATGTCACTGGATGCTGATGAGGTAGGCAGAATCCCAGGCCTGCCCAGACCCATGGACTCAGCATCGTGTGTTCAGATTACAGCAATGACTTGAGTGCAGACCCCGGTGTGGGCAGTGGCTCCACAGCACGCTGGCTTTTCCCAGCACTCATCGGCCGCAGGGTCCTCATCCAGAGCAGAGTCTGATTGTCTTTCAGTGTGGAATAGCTAGCTCCTCAGTGCCCCCTGATATTCTAGGATAGCTTTCAATTTGGATTTATCTGGTGCATTTCTCAATGAAATCCAGTCTGGGCCCCTTTGGTCAGAATATCCAGAAATGAAGTTGGTTTTTCGCTAGTGTGTCCCATCAAGCAGCACATGCTTCCGGCTTGCTGCATGCTGCCCACTTTGATTGCCTGACAGAAGGCACATCTGCTGGACTCCTCCACATTCCTCTGTTCCCTCTTTTCATAATTAATAAAGCTTTTGGATACCATGCCTGGAGACCATGACTTGTGCCCTCTTCATCCAGCGCTCCATACTTCCTGAGTTAATGTTATAAATTATATATTTGTGGAATCCCATTTTAATTTAGCAAGTTGTAATCTGTTGCCATCATTAGTTTGGATGCTCGGATTGTCCCTGATTTAGCCAGTGAAATACTCAAGCTGACTTCTTCTATATCTTCTTAATTATTTTCTTGTCATTCACTGGGAACTCTGACAAAACAAAGTATTTTGGGGATTGTCTCGAATTTTCCCAGCTCATCCTGGGATTGGATGCTTCTCTGTAGAAGCTTGACGTTTTAGTGGGAAAACCCAGATGTGAATAATAAGTCTGTTCTGCTGCTGTGTATCGTTACCTCAGGACTCTCAGTGGGCCATGAGTGAACGTGTGCATATGTCCATGTATGTATGCATATATACATACATGTTTGTTTGTTTGTTTTTTGAGACAGGGTTTCTCTGTGTAGCCCTGGCTGTCCTGGAACTCATTCTGTAGACCAGGCTGGCCTTGAGCTCAGAAATCCACCCACCTGCCTCTGCCTCCCAAGTGCTGAGATTAAAGGCATGCACCACCAGTGCCCAGCCAATATATGTTCATTTTCTTACTCCATAGTTCATCCAGCACTTGCTCTAACAGCTCTGTCTTCCCAGATTCTGTGTTGGAGACGCCTGGCTTCTGTGTTTATTTGTCTTCTGATAAGTCCTTTTGTATTCTGTCTTTGGCTCTTCCTCACTCATGACTCCCTGTATCTGCAGAGCCTCCAGTCCATTCTGCACTCCCTCCCCAGACCCCAGCTCTGTTTTGGTAACCCATTGTCTTTATGCCTGGATGGAGAAGTGTGTTACAAGAGGAAAGTGGGCAGTCATCTGACTTTGTAAGTTTGTCACTCAGTGTGCTGTGGTATCCAAAACTCAGGGCACCAAAGATGCTGAAACTCAGGCAGCTGCTGGTTCCTTGGAGCTCATCCTCAGAGCAGGAGTCCTCCATCCTGTCGGGGTGTGTCATAGCTGGTGATGATGCACCCTAGACTCTAACTCCATGGGTTTGTTTGGTTGAAAAATGTTTTCCAGGGCACACAAGGCCTGGGAAGAGAAAGGCCCGGTGCTGGGAACACCTAGTACTATCTATCCAGTGTCCCTTATCCTTCATTGCAAAGGAGAAGAATTTTCTTGTGGGTTGTAAAGTTTTGCTGTTAAGGGTAAATTTTAGGCTTTGATAGCCATATAGCCTGCCAGTACGCTGTGCTGGTGTGAAAACTGCCCCAAACACAGTAGAATGTGGAGGATGTGGGTGTTCCAATAAAATAGCTTACAGAAAACACATAGCTCCTGGACTTGGCCCGAGGCTGCAGCCTGCGGACCCTTGATCCAAAGATGAAGGTTCTAAAATGTACATTGTAAACTCTCCAAATTCTAGTTACACTATTGATGGGGGACTGACAATTAAACAGAAAACAATCACCTATATTGACTCCAATATTTCTTGTAATTTTTAAAAACTGCTCTTGCTTTTAAAGATATTTAAAACATGATCTTCCCTTGGGTTTAGCCATCTACAGGGCAGATATCCAGCTTGCTTTTTTCACTCATTCTTAAAAATCTTCTCTTGATCTTCGATTAAACCACTCATACCAGAGAACATACTGAAAGTTATGTCAAATCCAAGTGGTAGCAGACCTGTGCCCACGGGTCCTTCCAACATTCAAATTAGTTACTTAGTAGAAAAGTGTGGCCTGGCACAGGGGAGTAGTCTCCTTAGGGCAGACCAGCCATGAGGCACAGGCTGCAAAGGAAGCAAGCCTTTGGATATTTTGCTGCTGACATAGGTGTACTTGGACAACATAGTGTACGTGCCTAAAAATGTCCTTATTTGCAAATAATCGGCTCCAATCTCACCTCCGATGTTACCTGTGTTTGATAAATTGGTTCTTTCATCTAGGATAGTCCAGGTTAACAGTTGGGTGAAGAGCTTGGTGGCAGAGAAGGTAATTAAGTCAGAAGCCTAAGGCTTAAGCCCCAACACCCAAACCTAAAACAAAAACTGCCAGCCATGGTCCGGAGTGACCTTCAGTGTTCGTGTTAGGGAGGGCAGGCTGGTACCGCAGTGTGTGGGGCTTCCACCTTGGAATTAAACAGATGCGTTTAGGAAGTGGGTTGGGCTTTGTCAGCACATGCCAGCTGCCCACTGGCTAGGTGACTTGCTTGTTTATTGTATATGACAGTCTTGTCTGTTTGTAGAGTTGAAGTGTTGTTTCTCCAAACTGAAAAACAGCTCTGCTGCTCCTTGCTAAATAAAGGAAGCCTTTGTTATCCTGTTAACTTCATTACTGCAGCACTGAATCTCTGCTGTGCTAGGTCTGACTTCAGAACACAGCCAACAGTAACAAGTATCTGAGGTCATCAACTTACAGATTTCAAATCATGATCAGTTGGCCTCGCTGACAAAGCTTTTTGTTTCAGAGGATGCCTTGGGCCTCAGATCCACTCTCCCAACTGAGGCCACATTTCGGGTACCAAAGAATAGCACATGGAAAGGAACTGTCCAGTGGGTACAAACCAGGCATTGCGTAAACAGCTTGCAAGGAAACATGGCCTTAGGTCCACGGGACTCATCCCATGAGGCCTACTGTGAACGTACCAGATAGGTCTGCAGACATTGGCAGAACCTGGAAAGAGCCTTGGAAAGAATGAACAGCCAAGAATGGTTTCCAGTAGCTGCCCAGGGCAGGGTTAGTGGAGATGCTCCAGATGGATTTCAGCTACTACCCAAAGCAGCTTGCAAGAGCAGGAAGTCTGGAGTCTCGTCTGTCTTACCTGGCACTGATGTTTCTATTCTTTATGCAAAAGAGAAGTGCCTGCTTTGAATGTGCTAATGCAGCCATTTTCTTTATTTGTACTAAGGCTGCATAATGTGGGCTTTGTAAAGTCCGCTGGCCTGAAAGCAGGATACATTTCTAATGGAAACACTCCCACGCATGATTGTACAACAGCAAAGCGATAAATTACCGTGATTTTGGACCTCCTGTGGTTGTCAGTTCCACCACACTTGAGGAAATGTTGCATTTGCTTAGAAATTTTACAAATATTTTTTTCAGAAAGGCAAATACTAAATGACAATTGTGCTGAAAGCCATGAGGGAAAGTGCAGAACGTATACACTGCAGACTGGAGGCTCCAATTATACCAGAAAGTGATTTGCAACATAAAGCTTGTTGTAATTTGCTGAGATTCATAAACTTGATTATTTTGAGCACTGGCTATTGGATTAAATGGTAGAAAAAAAAATGTTTTTCAGTGTAAGATGTCCAGAAGCTGGGAATACTGTATTAGTGTGAAGGGTGTTTTGTTGTTTAAGGTCCATTCTGACTTCTAGCTGGACTACCTTATTTTTGTATTCTCATGGTTACTTTATTTTTTTTGAGACAAGGTCTGTGTATGGCCATGGTTGGCTTTGAATTCAACACCTACCTGCCTGTTTCTCAGATGCTGGAATTAAACTATGCCCAGTGGGAAAGACTTTGAAAAATACATTTTTATTTTACATTTGTTTTGCCTGCATTTAAAGGCACCCCATAGCCAGGCGGTGGTGGCGCACGCCTTTAGTCCCAGCACTTGGGAGGCAGAGGCAGGCGGATTTCTGAGTTCGAGGCCAGCCTGGTCTACAGAGTGAATTCCAGGACAGCCAGGGTTATACAGAGAAACCCTGTCTCGAAAAACCAAAAATAAAATAAAATAAAATAAAATAAAATAAAATAAAGACACCCCATGTACACACAGTGCCCAAGGAGAGCAGAAGGGGGTGCTGGACACTCTGAAAGTAGAGTTACACACAGGTGGTTGTGAGCAGTCATGGATGCTGGGTGGGAACTGAACCCAGGTCCTTTTCGAGAGCAACAAGTTCTTTTAACCACTGAGCCATCTCTCCAGCCCAAGAAAAAGACTTTTTAGAAAGCTCTGGCCATTTGGCTTACTGGTGCAAACCAACACAAACTGACTTAGGTTTTCTTATCCTGATAATCAGGAAAGAGGGGTGCCTGGTATGGTAGTCCCTGCCATGGAACTCAATACAGATGATTCAATCTAATGTGATCCTGCAGGTCTGAGGGATCAAGAGCCAGAGTTCCCAATCTGTCCAGAAGGTAATGAGAGATGCATGCAGCCATGGGGGCCTTGGACAGGTAATGCTGACAGCCGAACATTTCTGGAAAGATTGGAGGTATTGAAGAGCCTGTGGAATGCAGATTCTATGACCATCTCTGCAGTGCTTAGAAGATGCTCCTTCCCCTGGAGTGTCAGCACATATCTGAACTCAATTGGTTTTTTTTTTTTTTTTTGGTTTGGTTTTTCAAGACAGGGTTTCTCTGTGTAGCCCTGGCTGTCCTGGAACTCACTCTGTAGACCAGGCTGGCCTCGAACTCAGAAATCTGCCTGCCTCTGCCTCTCAAGTGCTGGGACTGAATGTATGTGCCACCACACCTAGATCTATTTCTCAATTCTTGGCAACTTTGCTCCTCAGAGACCAGCTGAGCACAGGGAACAGCTAGCTTAGTCCCTGGTTCTCCACATCAAGCCAGATAGCTGACGAGATTGCTCCTAGGACAGAGGGTTCCACACTTCTACTAAAAACTCAAGACTATAGTCCTTTGAGATGGGTTCATGCCATCATATACATATTTGATAGGACTTTAAAAAATGACAGTTCACAAGTACTAAAGTATACTTTATTCAGAGAAATTCTTTTAAAATAGATTGGCTTTGGTGCATGAGCACACACACACGAGTTTAGAACGAGGGTCACCTTTTAGAGTTAAGGACTCTGCTTGCTTACTCTGAGGGTAATTCCCAATGAAACATTCCTAACACTTTGTTGATGACTTCACTGTTTTAAGTCTGCTTCAAAATCTTACATGTAGGCTCTAACAAGCATTAGGATCGTTCAGGACTACTGCCTATTCTTAAATTTGACTACAAACCAGTATTTAGCTGATTCCCTTATGCATCACAGTAGCTTGTATAAATAAAATCCTGAAACCAAAAGGAAGTTGTAACCGAGATTCCATGGCCACTGCATTTCAGGAAGGGAGGACCCTTGGATCTCAGATACCTTAAAGAAAATGTCATCAATTTGTAAAGGAAGTAAACAAAACCCCTAAAAGGCCCAGTGACTAAGTATATATTCTTATTGGCAATACAGTGGTGAATGGTGTATTTTATACATAAAAAAACACATAAACACTTAAATTTTCATTTGTTTATTTTCCCTCTCAAGTACATTTTAGAAATAACAATTAGACACAGGCATGTGCGTGCTCATGCACACACACACACACACACACACACACACACACACACACAGCTGTTTTTCTTCTTTTATGAAGGGTTTTCCCTTGCTTCCTTTAGTTGCTTTACATAAAATTCAAAGCTTTCCTGTTAAAGAGAGAAATAACAGTTATGAGCAAGCAGAACTCAGACTTTAAAGCCAGACGTCAGTGAGCACAGGGCCACTGACGCTTGGCTGAAGCCAAGCACTTTAAGCCTGGGCATTCCTCTATGTTTTGCAAAATGCCAAGTTCACAGGCCTCAAGTTCTGAGTTAACCCATGCACCAGGGCTAAGTTCATACCTTATGTAGAGACTGCCTAAAAAAGTTTGATAAAGCCACACCTAGCTGAAGGTCTATAATACACTTTGCATTTACAAATATAGGCCATTCCACCCCAGCCCAACCCTGAGCTCTCCCATGGATCCTCAGAGACCTAATTCTTGGAATTAGGTATTCAACCTGTTTTCCCTTCATACTCTTAGTCAGAGAGTATACTTAGGCATACTTAAACCTATGGAGGTATCTCTCTCTTAATTAGGAATACTCACAGGGGGCTCGGTGAAGGGGACCGGCTCGCCAACATTCTTGAGCAAGGATGCATAGCGCTTCAGAAACAGGGCATCCAGCTTCAAGTTCTTTGCTGCCAAATGCTCGTACAGTGCTTTAGCAGAGGCCACATCTTTGTTTAAGACTGGAGGAGTCAGAGGAGAGACATGACTCGAAGGTGAACAGAGCCTCTTCTTTCCCTCCCATAAGAGGCCACTCAGAACCCACAGCTTGCCTACTCTTCCATAGCCTGCCTCCACAGTGCTCACTGTGAGGGAAGTGAAAGGGCGGGCAGGCACTGAAAGCCTTTATGGTACCATTAATGGCGTGCCAGATGTATCTAGCTGAGGAACCACAGTGTAAATGGAACGATCAAGTTCTCAACTATAAAGCATGAGGCTGTGAGGAGCAGGGGTTAGCCCAGATGCTCTCAAAGGGGAGGAGTGGTAAGCCTTTGAAGCTCAGCCAGTCAGCTTCCCTGTATTAGCAAGAGCCCTCATTCTGCAGGCCATGGTCTGCATCTTTAGCCACCCCTACCCTAATCCGTCAGTGACCCGCCTCCTTTTTAGTACATTTGATACAATTACTTACATAAGGAGGTCTATAATTTCAGCTGTTTTTAAATACTGCAAGATTCTGTGTAGGAACAAAGATTCGATGAACTAGTTCTGACTATAAGTCTGTTGCTTCACTATAACTGAGTGTGATGTGCAGTCTGAGGGTGGGACATGGATGCATCAGCATTTTATCTGCCCTGTGACAAACCTTCAACTGGCTTCTTTCTCATGGACTGTCCTGACTGTGGACATCGATGATGGCCAATAGACTGCACTCCAGCTGGGGCAAGAGATAGACCTCAGTGGAGCTACATGGAAGGGCCCTGACGGAGCTCAGAGGCAGTAGGAGGCAGCACTTCTGCCCTGCAGGGCAGGCCTTTGGAGGTAGAAGGAGCGGACCCCTCACATGGTGTCCAGAGAAGTGCCAGGGCCGCCTGGGACACTCTGAAGGTGCTTGGGAATGGTTTCCAATGTTAAAGCTCTAGGGATATGTCCATGCTTTTCTACAGCTTAAAAACATATTCTAGAGCTAAGTAAATGAGTAACTATCTGAAATTTAGGATTATTCCTTTGAGCTGAACTCACAGTTGACTAAACTTGGAAATATTTCCATCACTTGAGTAATGTAGTAAGACTAAATTTATTACCATAGCTTTTCATGCTGTAGGAATATACTTTCTCATCTTCACGTAACTCAGGAATCAGTTCTAACAAGGCCTTCAGAACTGGTGCCTAGGAAGGTAAACAAAGGTAGGAACCCTCAAAAGCAGCCTGCAGAGCTGACGGAGCGCTAAGGCGACACACGCAATGGAACTACCACTACATCACAGCACAGCCAACCACTCAAGGAAACGGACCATTTGACTTTTGTGTATCTCAGCATTTGATGTTAATTTGATAAAAATTAACATTTTTAATAATTAAAGGCATTTCATTTACATTTCTGAGTGCTTTCAAAAATAAATATAAAAAAAAATCAAAGGACTGAACACTTCTATCAACTGTTAACTTATCAAAAAGTTGTAAGATCAACTTTACAGAAATAAGTTGTATTTTAATGTAAAAAAAAAAATCAGGATAAACTATAAAGATAAAAGCTCTGCAGCGCCTCCTACTAATACGCAGTGTGCATCTTCAGGGTTTCCCTGGAGGGTGACTTCACTGCTGGGAGGGCTACTGCAGAAGCAGGCCCTATTTCCTGCAAAGAAGACAATGTGCTCCACTGAGTAAATCAGCAGTGACCTGTACATATTTCTTACCCAAGTCCAATCTAGCTTACTGCCCAATCACACTGTACTGTCAACACACTGTGCTCAGCACTTAAAGGTCCTAACTCCCCTTTCAGCATATAGTCAGATCACATACAGATCCATCTGAGGCTCTCCCAAACTCCTTCCTGCCCCATCTCCTGAGGACCTAAGACTGAGGGTCATGTCAGAATTTGGTGCACCTTAAGAAGGTTCTACCATCAAACTATACACCAGAATCCAAAACATAAAATAGGGCCTATTGTCTTACACACACACACACACACACACAGACACACATACAGACACACACACACACACACATACAGACACACACACACACACACACACACACACACACACACACACACACACACACACACTTTTAAAAAGTAGCCAAATATAGACAGGCCATGTCTCCCATTTCTGTGGAGTTTTCAGTGAGGTTCTGAGCCAACAGACAGAATGGCTAGTAACAAAGCACCGTACCTTTTCGGGTTTCTGAGCAGTCCTGAGACAGAACACCGACAGAATTGAGCTCTGCTCAGCAATGGCACCGCATCTCTAAAAAGTATAACAGTGTCAGTGGAGGTTTTAAATAAGCCAGTCAAGGCGAGTTCTCCCAATTAAGGAGGTTCCCAGTGACACAGCAGTGCATCATGCCCACCAGCCAGCCAGGCTTACGTAGGCACGAAAGGGGCGACAGGGCAAGCTGTGCCAACCCTGGTGAGTGTGGCTCTCTGCAGCAAGGATGAAGTTTGTTTAAAGAGAGAAGGGAAAAAATTAAACTAATGCTTTAACAAGCACAGAACAAGGCTCAGGACTGCAGAGAAAGAGGGAGGAAGGAGCAGCGTTCCTCAGCGATCACTCTGCCCAGCATTCCCACACAAGCTAGGGATCGTAAGGTTAATTATACATTTAATAAGGTGTCAGGAGATAACTGCTCACTTCTTTATAGAAATTAAAATGTACAAAGCAAGTTCTCTTTAAAGTATAATTACCTACACTTATGCATACAAAAGGACTGATTTCAATCTCTGTAGTTATAAAAGGCTTTCATTGCAATAGACAGCCAGTGCTTGAGAAAGAGACAAAAGTTAAACTAAAAAAAGTTTCTATGTCAGACCAGATAAATCAAGTGTCTACCCAGTCCTGGATGCTTTAGTCAAATGAAATATGGCAAGACAATATTTTAGTTTACACTCATTGCAGCTGCCACCCTCCAAGTTTCTAACAGCACAGTGTGTGTTCAAACCTTTAAAACACTGTCAATGCTAAGATGAATAGCATAAAAAACTTCTGGGACTCACAGAATATCGACGTTATAAGCTCCTGTTTTTGACACCTGGGAACCAAGTGCTCCTCGCTAAGAGAAAGCACAGCTCTTTACTGCTGTGGTGGCACACATCTTTAATCCCAGCACTTGGGAGGCAGAGACAGGCGGATTTCTGAGTTCGAGACCAGCCTGGTCTACAGAGTGAGTTCCAGGACAGCCAGGGTTACACAGAGAAACCATGTCTCAAAAAAAACTAAAAAAAAAAAAAAAAAAAAAAAAAAAAAAAAAAGCAGCAGCTGTCGGATCTGCACTCAGCCACCACCAAGAGCTCCTGGTTGTGGAACAAATGCTAGACACAGCTCTGAGCATGGCTGCTGGCAATTCTGCTTCTATGGAAGGCATGAATGGTGGCTCACAGTGAGCTGGTAGAGCAAGCAAGGGCCTCCTCTGGAGAACAATCAGAAGAGTGTGTTTAAGGTGAATGAACTAGTGTGACTAGGTATCTGTGCTTATATTCCTGAGTAACATGTTAGCTACAAACCCAGGGAGATGAAGCATAAAAGAAGGCTCATGAGAGAACAATGAAGAATCCCATAAAACTATCGGAAATTTCCTACAAAAGAAGTAAGTGAACCAAACAGCAAGAACTTGAGAAAGCAGAAGCAATTTGCATTTTTAGATAACGGTTAAAGCAGAGGAAAATGTTCACACACGCCTCTTTAAGTGGGTTGGCTTATGCTGTCAAGCTAGACACACGGATCAAACCTGGAGCTCAAGCCAGTGGCTAGAGCATTCCTGTCCGCATCTCCTACCTACTCCTCCCAGCTGGTAGGAGTGTAAGTGAACATAACAGTATTTACAATCAGAAATTGGTCCCAAGCCTCAATTTGACACAGGGAGTCTACACAAACACAGCCACTGGCGGGATCACCGTGACTGTTTGACTGCCACCTGCTGGGAAGGGCCCCCCGGCGGTGCCTGTTTGTGTACACTGCCAGTAGCAGCTCGATCACCCACCGCTCCAGCACACTTGGCACAGCTTTATATTTAGAGCTGTTAAAATGGCATGAATGCAGTCGTCTCCTCTCCTCTAGATCGCTGATTTAACAAGAGTGCGGGCCACAGAGAGCCACATTTGTCATTTAATGTGTCTGTGACACATTAGTGAATAGAAAGCAAATTCAACTCTTAATAAACCTTGAATAAGGCACTGAGAATGTTTGAGTATTCAAGTGAGAAGCTGTACGTGAAAAAGCAAACATTTCCTACTTCTTGTTTGCAAACTGTGTTACCATGGTGATGCACAGCATTTAGAGCATTAAAGAAATTAGGAAACCAAAGGATTTGATGCTTTGCATTGCCCATCTTTGCAGAAACACTTGTCTGTTTCCTCCACGACGCCTGTCTTATTTAATTCCTAGGATTTCCAGATCTACCTGATGCCTTTAAAATTGGCAATCTACAGCTCACAGGGTCGTCATGCAATCTAGATTCACACTCAACTTCGGGGTTCTAGCAGGAGTGTCTTCTGTCTCTGGTCCATCCTGTGCATTCCTGTCTAGTTCCCTCTCAGTTCACTTCTCATGAGCCATAAGCCCCGATGAGGAGTCATTACCTCTAAGAGAGCTCTGGCCTCATCCACCTTGCCTGAATCCACAAGCTGCAGGAAGAGATCAGTGACAGGCTTGTAAAGTGCAAACTGATTCGCCAATCTCTCAGACATGATGCTTACTGCAAGAAAAACAGGTAAGGAAAAGCTTTCACTGAAACGGGTATGGCTCACTTGCCAAAGAAATCTGGGCCAATTTCACCAAAGAAAAAGATGAGCTTCTGAGCTCTTTAACAGCAAGACAACTCACACTTTTCTAATGCTGGTTCCATCTGCTCTTCTATTACTTTTCTGAATAAGTATGACAAGCCGAAGTACTGAGGTTCTATGGTTTGATTCTCTGAAGCAAACATGTGCTCAATATTTTCTATGGCAGCATCAATTTTATTACTGTAAAAGAGAACAAAATCATAATAAAATATTTACTTGTATAAAATCGCAGTCCATTTTAATCCCTGTGGATGATCAAGCAAATACTTCAGAAAAAAGGGACTATACTTACGAGCAACCAGATTAATAACTTTCAAAGCATATCGTGTAACATAACCTAGTTATATAGATATAAAATGCTATAATTTTTCCTTTATAAATCATGAGTATACTAAGCGAAGCGAAGACAATATATGACATTTGGAGATTAAAAAAAAATAAAGATCATACAACCAAAAGTTGTATTTTCATGGCTAACAGATTTCTTTCATCGGGCACCATACATTTGGAAAACACTCACCTTTGAGGGAAAAACGAGAAATTCTGTGGCCTTCCTGAACAAAGTAGGAAGCAATATCCTTATCTCTGTCATTTTGATGAAGTAGTCTATAACTGATCTGTGCAGCTATAACGTGCTGCCATAAATCATTTTCATGTTGAAATTAGTACATTAAGAATAAGAATTCTAGTTAAAAATAAGCATCTTATGGGCATAGGTAGAAGAATTATTACGTGAGTAAAAACGTGTTTTCCACAGCATAAAAAAATAATATTGTAGCTTTAAAACATTCATCTAGCTCTTACATAGATCAAATTTTAAAAATCACATTTTCTTATTAAAAATGAAGTTTGAAACTCTATT
This sequence comes from Mastomys coucha, assembly GCF_008632895.1. Lineage (NCBI taxonomy): Eukaryota > Metazoa > Chordata > Mammalia > Rodentia > Muridae > Mastomys > Mastomys coucha. Next base: position 8,726,745 of record NW_022196912.1, on the reverse strand, counting down.
TAGGGAAATAGTTTAAATCTATATATGGCTGTTTTGCCTGCATGTTTGTATGGACATCAGGGAAAGTGTCAGAGCCTACATGGTTGGGAGCCACCATGTGGGTGGTGGGAACTGAACCTCGGTCCTCTGGAAGACATAGGTTGGCTCATAAAGAGATGAGCCATCTCTCCAGCCCTCAGGAAACAGTTTAAAGTTAAAAACAAAACATTTTCTATTAAAAGAAATAGGAAAAAACAAACAAAAACACCTCTTGCAAAACAGTATTTTAATACAGTATCTATACATCTAAGCCTAACTACTAAAGAACATTTCCCTCAAAAGTGTTAGGAATAGCAATTCTAGATTACTCTCAGGCTTTTTTTCTGAGAAAGGTTTCATTACACAGCCCAGACTGTCATCAAACTCATGATCCCCCTGCTGCAGCTTCTTGAGCTCTGGGGTTATGGGCCTAAATCATCCTGTTCACTCTCAGGACACCTTAATGTATGTTAAGGCATCAGTGACATCAAAGAAAACAGCCTGCCCATCCAACAGTGATGAATCAAGTCTGAATACTTCTCTTTTTTTGGATGTGGTTACTGATGGGGAAGAAATGCATTTTTTTAAATGCTTGGAACAGGACTCAGGGTCTTATTTTTGCTAACCAGGTACTCCATCACAAAGCTACACATCACACAACCATGGAGATGTGTGTTTTTAACAAGCTTCCTGAGTCCTGAATCAGTATTCTAGTAATGTGTTAAGACTCTAAAGAACTGCTGATTAAGAAAAGAAATCACTTTAATTTTTGTAAAAGAAGTGTTTTAATAATGAGGCAGATGTGTTCATATTTAATACACACACAAATAAGTGTACATGAACACATACACATATAACTTGTACATAACATACATATGAGTCAGCAACTACTGTGGAGTATATTTTATGAATTATAAATGTTTAGTCTAAGACTAAAGATAAAATACATTTTAACATGATTAGTTTTAATAGTAAATAATCAACAAAATAATTAGGATTGAACATTTCCTATGACTGACATGTTTTCCAAAAGGTGCAAAGAATAACAAAACCGTTTTAAAGGTGGTTATCTGAAATAATCCTCAGTCAAGAAAGCCTAAAAACACTCACTTCTTCATCTGGGCCAAAGCGATGTTATTGATAAAAACCATTTTTGACAGTCCAATTGTGTCGAGTCCATTCACCATCTTCTGAATGGCCTCTATACTTTCCACGTCACCCTTCAAGGCAAACGCCTGGATGAGGCGGGTCACAGCTACCTTGGAAGGCACCTGCTCCGCATCCAAGGCTGCTTTCAGAGTTGCTAGAGCCACTAAAATGAAAAGCAGAGGACTGACTTTATCTTAAAATGACACATACTGACTTTAACATATCTTGAAAACCACCTTTTAAACAAGATCATCAATGGCTAAACTCATTTTAGATTACAGAAAATATTGATACTTTGTGAAAAGTCTTTTTAAAAGTGATGCATCTGATTGTGACCTGTGAGGAAGGAGGCAGCCGTGACTGACAACGAATTCCATTCAGGGGGCCTAGTTCATAGACTAGTTCATGAGAAAAGTATGAGAAAGGAAGAACTATTTTTTAAAATGTGTGCTGGTATTTTGTCTGCATGTGTGTCTATGTGATCATGACAGATCCCCTGGAACTAGGGTTACAGACAGCTGTGAGCTGTCTTGTGCACGCTAGGAATTGAACCTGGGTTCTCAGTAAGAAAAGCTAGTGCCATCTCTCCAGTCCTGAAAGGAAGAAAAAAAAAATTTTTTTTTTAAAAGAATAAACCAAAAACCAAAACCAAAAAGCAAATAAATAACTTCTATCCACATTAACAATTTCCTAAGTTTTACTAACTCAAAGTCCACATAATTATCAGAAAATTTTAACATCTCATTTTCATTCTTGAAAATGGTCCAAACAAGACCAAATCACATAAAACCAGCCACACTGGAGCGTCACAGAACTGCACGTTCACACATTTATTCCATACAACCAGGCTCCTTGCAGGTATTTGCTGTATTCAGTTCTCAAAGAAACTAAAGCTTATTGACTCTTAGGACTACAGTCAAGGGTCTGCGGTAATGCTCAGGATTACAAACACTTGACTGTAGATGAATATGGACTGCCTCGCAGCAAGTGTGCGGAGATCTTTGTATCAGTGAGGTGGTTGGATGGGAGGAGCTGCAGTAACAGCTAACAGAACACCTTGTTAGCATGACAACCACCTTTAACACAGGAGGAACGTCCCAGCCTTGCAGCAATTAAACCACTGGAACCTAGACAAAGCTAAGGGCCTCCGGGAGGGCGGGGGCTTCCAGAGGGAGAGTGGCTTATCTTCTCCAGGGAAGGGAAAGGGTAGTAATTAAACAGTCTATTAAAAACAATGAAGTAAAAGACATGATCAATTTACTCTTTTTTTTTAAGGGATAAACTATTATAATTTAAAATTTACACATGATCCAGACCATCGAATGTAAAATACAGAAATGGGAAAATAGTTTAAAAAGTGGTAGATGTTACAAACATGTATGCACACACCAGAAACAAAAATGCCTATACACTACTTTAAAATAGGATGCACAGAAAATCAGCTTGATGGGATCTTGTTAAAGGATGGACATATGCAGGCAATTACACTCAAGATCCTTGGTATCTCCGCAACTCCTCCCGTGGGTATTTGATTCCCCCTTTTAAGAAGGAATGAAATGTCTACCTTTT
>NW_022196912.1:8719253-8723206 GCF_008632895.1 Mastomys coucha | reverse complement strand
AAAAAAAAAAAAAAAAAAGAGGACAGCTCGGTCTGATTATGCATTTACTACAATGAAGGCGTGGGCTCAGAAGCCATGCTCAAGGAGCCACTGAGGCTTGGCAGTTCAGTGTTTCCCCTAGGTTAAAGGCCCAGAGCTGGATGCCAAACTAAGACCCTGCCCGATTCCAGGTGCTACACCTATAGGAAAGGAGAATCTAGAGGCAAGCAAAACCGACTTGATTGTGCCTATCCAAGAGGAATATAAGAGCTTCTTATATAAACCACACTGGAACACCAGACTGATCTCTACCCACGGCCCTCGTCTCCAAGTTGTCGCCAAGCCACTCAGTTTCAACAGTTCTTGCAATTACTCTCTAGTAAGACTGAGTATACTGCTACATAGCAGCTACTGACAGTCTGCAAAAGTAGTAGTTTATAAATTACTCTAAGATTTAATTGGTGTTTACTGCCATAGATAAATTTGATTAAAATAAAGTTGAAAGAGACAGCAAATCTGAGACTGAAGAAAATGAGGAACTCTCTTTGGCTACAGAGCAAATGTGGACACGGGAACAGGGCTCAGACCATTCCTGCCTTTGTTGATGAGCCCTATGCCTTCACAGATGTCAGCATAGTGAGCTTGGGCAGCGAGGGCTGGTGGAAGTGGAAGGAGGAGTCAGTGGGCTCCTGAATCGTCCGCGCATGTGTGTTTGAGTGTGTGTGTGTGTGTGCGCGCGCACACACACACAACAGCAGAGACTCACATCACAGCCCTGAAGAAAGGCTAGGAGTCAGGAAAGGGCCTTGGGGCATATTGAGTTCCAAACTGAATTCTTAAAGTTAAAATAAGTCTTTTTCTTTGTGTCCATAGGAACATTAGCTATTTAAAATTTAAAGCAGACTTTAATCCCCTCTTTGTTTCTGAGACAGCCTCACTCTTTGGTCCAATGTCTTGGCAGTCTAGGCTGGCTCAAATATTAACAGGTCTTCCTACTTCAGTCTCTCACATCCTTAGGATTACAGTATTCACCACCATTCCCAGTTAAAAGTTTCAATGACTTAAAATCTACATGAAAAATAAACCTCACAAAATCATTTCTATTGAAAATAAAAACCTTCAAATTTTTAAAACAAGTCTTACTGCATCTCCCAATTACAACTCAAAACTGTCCAAAAGACTGATGGTATGCGAGTGCCTGAGGAAGAGCAGCCTGCGGGTAGGGAGCCCAGCAAGCTAAGGTACTGAAAGCCAAGCTAAGGCTGAACAGTCACCCAGCCGGCTTCCTCCTCTCAGGAGATGGAAAGCAAAGAGAAGCATCATTATCCCAGTTGGGGAGAAAGCAGCACAGCAGGTCAGAGCAAGACCATCAGCTCCCAGGGCCCAGTTCTTCTCAGTCACCTCTGCGTCCTCACTGCTGCCCTTGCCACACGCAACTCCAAACAAATGCTGCACTTCACTGTTCTTGGAGTTATATGAACTATTTAAAAAGTATCAGATTAGGTTTTTTAAAAATCAATATTACAATCATTTGGTGCACAATCTCACACACTTAACACTCAATTTAACTCATTTGCTATCTCATATACAACCAACACAACATGCATGAAATAACTGCTGGGAATTGTTTCAGACCTCCAAAGTATGTTAATTTCCAAGGCAAAATGACTTGTGCTGTGAATTTTAACGCACTTGAAAGCCTGTACTTTCCCCCGTGCTGGAACACGAATTTTGCATGTCTGAAGAGCTGTGATTCATCTTAAGAAAGCCCATCTTGTGTTAAATGGGATGGAAACTGGACTAAGTGGTCAGATGACAGCACATTCATATTCAAGCCGTATTATAAATGCATGTACAGTAATTTACGTCTCTCAGCTACCACAAAAGGCTCTTGATAAGCAGGTAATTTGCTAAATGGACTCCTTTATCCAAGTATTCGAAGGGCGTTACAAGAAAAATCTGCAGAGGCATTAATGTGACGTAAAGGTCAAGCATTCTGACATACCTTTCAAATAATCCCGCCTAACTTGCGTTATGATGAGGAGGCTGTTGGCAGCATCGTTCAGTGTGAAGCCCTTGATGTGGGTCTCAGCGCTAAAAGAAGCAGACATTTAGAAAGGAATTACTGACATGCTTCTGATACGATAATAAACGGTTGAGCACCAAGGTGAAATTATAAAAACTACTGTTCGTATGTTAAAAATATTGCTGCAAAATATCGACCTGGAGACAGCTTTTGTGTTCTCCTGTCAATGGTTATAGAAGGATAATTTTTTTTGCATTCTGACAGATGACAAAGTTGGAAATGAGCAACAAAAGAAACAAAGTACAAGATTTTTTTTAAACAATCGGTTCAGATTCTTGAGTACTGACATATTAGGTGACTAAAATAACCGCATGCCCTGCATTGTTCGTTATATCCCAGGCTGGGTACTTTTCCTCAATCTCTCTCTCTCTCTCTCTCTCTCTCTCTCTCTCTCTCTCTCTCTCCCTCCCACATTTACCATAATTATAAAATGTAAAACTATTCTTCCAGCAACAAAAATGAACTATTTTCAGTACTGTATACTTTACATATAAACTAACGCATATTACTAACACCATATCATTTGGATGATTAATTTTCAAATTTCTGTCATCTAGTACAGTTTTTAAAGATTTTAAACAGAGCACAGAACCAAAACCACTGTTACACTAAAATTTAAAATTTCACATGACCACAGACTTAAAAAACAAACTTCCTAACTAAAACTTAAGAGTAAAAAATAGCTTTAGGTAGCACCAAATCCTACGGGAATAACTAAAAGCAGATGAGACAGACAGACAAATCACTGAAGTGTAACCGGAAGTACTTTGCTTGCTGCACTGTTTGTCCCTGCCTTGTGATGAAATGTCAGCACCCTGGCGGCCCAGAGCTGCCTTCTGATTAGGAAACACTAAGAGGTCACGAGGAGCAGGAGCTGCCTTATCAGCTCAGCGGTGACCTTACAGCCAATTCTCCAACAGCCCTGAGCAGGGTCCAGGAACACCAGCCAGCCAGCACACAGCTCCCACCCTCTCAGCCACTCTTCAGTGCCCCCACCAGGACCAGTCCCCATAGCTGCTGCTCAATTTGACTTTCCCCTTGTTCCATTTGTCAAAGCTTCTAAGTCAAAAACTCCTACATGACATCAACTGCTTAAAAAACCCACTTCCCAACCTGTAGCATGAGTAAATAAAAATCAGGCACTATTACAATCCCATTTCTCACACCACCACCACCACCACCACCACCACCACCACATGTAGTATACCATATTCATTTAAAAATATTACTTAGGCTGGGTGGCAGTGGAGCATGTTATCCCAACACTCAAGAGGCAGAAGCAGGCAGATCTCTGAGTTTGAGGCCAGCCTGGTCTGCAGAGCTAGTTTTAGGACAGCCAGGGCTATAAAGAAACACTGTCTCAAACAAACAAAAATATTGGGGGGGGGATGAATGAAAATAAAAACATACATAGTCTTACAGTCTAAAACTAGCCTTAAATCCTAGCGCTTGGTCTGTAGAGAGAATACCTAACAGGCCAGCAATGGCAACACAGTGAGACAAAGTGTCCAAACCAAACCACCACCACCATCACCACCACCATCACCACCACCACCAAACCTCAAAATAAAACACCAATCACAAAAGCCATCTGAAACTATAAGACAGTAAATATTGCCTTTTCACTGACAAGAATAAGCAATATGTTTTTTGAAAACTGCATAACATCATTTAAATATTCCTCAAAGAGCTCCCTGTATTTGTTTCAAATACGAAAGTAGAGATTAATATCAGAAGGAAGAAAATTTCCCTTATCAATTCAATAGTAGAAAATGTACTCTAATCCAGCAAAGAGAGAAAAAGTATGAAGTTACTCAGAGAAACCTTTGGGATCACTTATACAACATCGAGAAACTTAATTTTGCTTCCTTTTTTTTTTTTTTTTTTT
>NW_022196912.1:8645935-8719167 GCF_008632895.1 Mastomys coucha | reverse complement strand
CCAGGCTGACCTCGAACTCAGAAATCTGCCTGCCTCTGCCTCCCAAGTGCTGGGATTAAAGGCATGTGACACCTTCACCTGGCCCTAATTTAAAAAAAAAAAGAAAAGATTTATTATTATATCTAAGTACACTGTAGCTGTCTTCAGACACCAGAAGAGGGCGTCAGATCTCATTACAGGTGGTTGTGAGCCACCATGTGGTTGCTGGGATCTGAACTCAGGACCTCTGGAAGAACAACTGGTGCTCTTATCCACTGAGCCACCTCTCCAGCCCCCTTGGTTCCTAACTTTTAGTTTTATTTTTTAGTTACCAAAATGAACTTTCTGTGATAAAGAGAATATCCTTTTTGTGCTGTTCAATGGGGTCAGTTACTAGCCATGGGAAATATGTAATTTAATTTTATTTCTCTCTCTCTTTTTTTTTTGAGACAGGGTTTCTCTATGTAGTCCTGGCTGTCCTGGAACTTACTCTGTAGACCAGGTTGGCCTCGAATTCAGAAATCGGCCTTAAAGGTGTGCACCACCACCACCCGGCAACTGTATTTCATTTTATACAATTTAAAGTCACACCTAGGCTGGTGGCTACTGAAGTGGGTGGCATACAATTTCAGACTTTCATTTTTGGAACTGTCAAAACAAAGAAAAAAATTATGGAGAAAAAGGGTTTGCGTCTTACAGCTTACCTTTAGCTACAAATATTAATCTTTTTAAACTAAGAAAGACGGTGTTTCAAGAAAACTTCCATTATTTTCAGAGCAATGAATGGACTATGGCTTGTGCTTACATAATATACATGTAAAACATTTGTTAATGCTTCTAATTTATGTCACCTTGAATAATAATAATAATAATAATAATAATAATAATAATAATAATAAAAACCAGCTGGCCAGCCCAGTGAAAGCAGCCAGGGACAGACTTAGTACCATTTCTAGACAGAAAGAATCAAGAAGGCAGCAAAGGCTGTTGTCTAGGTTTCCTGAGAGAACCACTTACTGTTTGTTCCAGACACTCAGAATTGTTGATGTTAATTAGCATCCTGCCTAGCTGGCAGGAGAAGCAGAGCAATACACTGTTACAGGCTATGGAGCCCACATCATGGTCTCCATAATAAAATCAAGTAGCCTATACACACCAACTGTTATTTTTGAAAAATGATTTTTATACACTTGTGTGTGTGTGTCTGTGTGTGTGCGTGTGCATGTGTGTTGGGGGTGTAGGGGACATACAATATACGGAGGTCAAAGGAAAACTTGCTGAGTCAGTTCTTTCCTTCCAGCAAGGGGGTCTTAGGGAACCAAACTCAGGTTGTCAGCCTTGGCAGCTAGTGCCTTTACCCATGGAATAAACTACCTTGCTAGCACAATCAACACGTATTTTGCACTAATACTGATAGAGAGCTGGGAGGGGAGAGGCAGCCAGGAATGAATCCAAAGAGGTTAACATGACATACTTTCAATGCCACACTTAGCTGGCTAGCTCAAACAGTCCCAGTGCAGGGACTGCCCTAGAATTTGCTCTGTAGACCAAGCTGGCCTTGAACTCATAGAGATCTGCCTTCTGAATGCTAGGATTAAAGGTATGGTCCAACACTTGGACCTTTTCAAGAAAGGCTTCAAGTTACAATCCCGCTTAATAATGAAAACCATTTTAATGGCTCAAGGTTAAAGCCTATCATCTTAGAGTTTCTATTGCTGCAACAAAACTCCATGACCAAAAAGTTGGGAAGGAAAGGGTTTGTTTGCATTACACTTTTCACATTACTGTTCTTCACTGAGGGAAGTCAGAGCAGGAACTCAAGCAGGACAGGAACCTGGAGGCAGGAGCTGATGCAGAGGCCACGGAGTGCTGCTTACTGGCTTGCTCACATGGCTTGCTTAGTCTGCTTTCTTATAGAACCCAGGACCACCAGCCCAGGGGTGGCTCCACCCACTATGGGCTGGGCCTGGCCCCACTGATCACTAATTGAGAAAATGCCTTACAGCTGGATCTCATGGTGGCTTTTCCTCACCCAAGGCTCCTTCCTCTCTGACGATTCAGAGAGGTGTCAAAAGCCAGCTGGTCCAGTGTCATGTAACAATTCCCCGTTGATTCTCTGGGGTCCACATAGCTACATGGGGAAAGTAGGATATCACAGCTAGACTATAAGCACTGTGAAGTGTATGTACAGGAAATCTTATCTATCTGTGGAGTCTAAAAGCCTAACTGAGAAGCAGAGAGCAGATGGAGGTTGCCAGGGAAGCGAGAGGAACTGTGGAGATGATGACTATGGAATACAGCAGGAAGGCAAACTCTAGAGTCCTACCCAGCAGTGCCTACAGTTAATACTGCTAAGAGGGTACATCATCAGTGCAATTGCACATACTCAGAAAACCCAACAATGATAGCAACGATGATGATAAAGAAGGTGGGAGGAAACTCTGGGTGGTGATGGATATGTTTACGGCCTTGAAGCTGGCGCTGGCTTCACTGGTATACACTTATCCCCAAAGTTAATGAGATGTATACATTAAATATGTATCTTTTAATATGTCAATCATATTGTAAAAAGGCCTCATAAAAACCTAGAGAGGAAAGAAAGAATATGAGCCTGTATTTTACAGGTTGTGGTGAAAGGAGAATAAAAGAGCTATGCTTCTAACCATTCAGGTCAGCTCTGTCTCAGAACTCCAGAAATGGCTTCCAGTAGTGATACTTGAGTAAACCCATACACCAACACACTCAACGGAAATCAATATTCCTCGACATGATGTTTAACTACTTGAAGTGCTTTGGCATTTTCCAGGCTATTTCATTTAAAAAATAGTTCATTCTGCCCCACTAATTAGTGGCACCTACAGTTTGAAACTATGCTAGGTCAGTAGCCTTCTTTGAGAGGTATGCACAGCACTGAACACTGTAGGAAGCAGGGTGTCATGAAACACACAAGATATATAGTACAAGTGCCCACGAGGAAATGCTATCAAAGAGTCTGAGGCCCATGACTTACCTGTTACCTGGGATCTTTGTAAAATGCACAACCCTGGGTCACTCTGAGTCAAAACCTTAGCAGTGGGCTCTGGGAAGTTGGCTCAGTCAACACAAACCCAATCAAGGAGTTTTTGTGCCATTATGTGGTATGCATGAGTGTATACATAAACCAACATCTGATGTCTTCCTCAATTGCTCCCCACCTCACTTACTGAAGCTTGTTGAACTTGAAGTCTATCAATTACAGTTCTTCCCTAGCCAGCTTGCCCAGCTGCAGTGTGGGTTCTGGAGATCTGAACCCTTGTCTTCATGCTTGCACAGCAAGACCTTGAACCACTGAGTCCCTCCACAGCCCCAGAGGACCATCACGATTTACTCTGGGGAAATCTTTAGAGGATTTGTGACCAACTCTCAGGATTAAATGGTCTTTGATTTTTTACATTTTCTTTCCTAACAGTTTAAATTTCTACTTGTATTCTTCAACATGGCTTTCTCTTTTGTTTTCTGCCTCCCTGTCTTTCCAAATTACTCATTTCAGAACACCATCGGTTATGTGTAGTAAGATGGAGTTCCATAATGATTTTCTGAAAAAGTAAATTAATCCACATCCTACACCACAGAGGTTGTTAGAGCTGACAGGACACCATTTAAAAAAATGTTTTAAGGCATTAATTGAAGTGTAAATAAGGTCTAGAGGTAGATTATTCAATCCACAACTGAAAAAATGTGCAAGTACACTAAATAGGTTCAGGGTCCAAATGTGAATGTTGGTGTCAAAACACACACACAGACCAGGTATGGTGGCAAACATGAGCACTCAAGAGGCATAGGATGGCTACAAATTTGAGGCCAGTCTGGAAAACAGTGAGACCTGCTTTAAACCAACAACTCATAAAGTTAAGCAACTTTTAATGTTACTTTTCTGGGCAGCTGAGACACCTCAGCTAGTATTCCTTTAGTGAGATGAGCAGATACTCACAAGTCTTTCACATGCACTGCTTGTGTGAAGTCGTTCTTGCTCAGCAGCAAACCTATCAAGGTGCTGTATGTTTCACTGCTAAATACAATGTTTTGATTTTCGGCTTTAAGGAAGATATTATATGCATCTATAAGAGAGAAAAAGATAAAAAAAGGAAGACAATATTATTCTGAACTAGCAAAACAAAAAGTCCCAAAATATATTTCTGTGCACTGTTGCAATCCTTGGAGATGGGCCCTGAGCACACTAGCATGCATCAAACTCCCAAGACAGACCACTGAAAAGAAAAGGCTTCTTTTCCAAATTATTTTTTATACTTGCTTTGGGTCAATAAATTATGTTTTTCCTAATAAAAATGAAAATCAGCGCTTCTGAATTCAAAAGATCGCAAAATAAATCACAAAATATGTGTTAACGTCCAAATAAACCAGAGGTATAATTTAGATTGAGGGGCGCAAAAGATTCACTTTCAAGCTATCTTCAATCTATAAGTGGGTGGTTACAATGGTTAACATTTCAACACAATAGCATTAAAGTGAATATAGCCTATAATTCTAAAATTAGAAGATCAAATTATTTGGCTACGACAGGACTTATACAAAAACATACAATTTTCAAATATACAGATACCTAGCAGGTAAACTAGGCAACATTTGTTTGACTGATTAACAGTTTTATTTCACTCGTTCACAATAACTGTCAGTGAATGAAAGGATGTTACCAAAAGAGAAGTACCTACACTTTTCAGTCACTTACTTTTCTGAAATAAAACTGCTTGTGTATAAAGAGCCAACTGGAACCACAATCCACTCGTGTGTGTAAACACATCACAACAGAGATAAGGAAAAACGATCTACTACAGACGGCCCTCTATGAATATAACTCAGCCAGAAAGAAAGGCGAGGTATTAAATAAGTACACACATAATGTTAATGACTATAAGAATACTCTAGAAATGTCTGAACAGGCAGAAATAGTTGTGATTATGTGTATAACTTAGGAAGTTTGTATTATCCCCTCAATAACACCCAAGTGGCAACGTCCAAATTGCATTTAAAACTGGATATTAAATTGGGAGGAAAAAAAGGTAAGGTATGAGAATATGAAAGTTAATCAGATGTTAAACAAGCTTTCTAAAGCACAATCTCTTATAGTGATCACATGACTAGCCTTGTATCAGATTTTTGTTAATGCCTACACGAACCAGGCACTAAGAAAAGGTAGAAAACCGCAAGTCACTCAAGAAAGAGTTCTATTAGTTACTGGCTATACTGACAGACACCCACGAGCGACTGTCCTTTATCATTGAAGGCAATCTCCTTACTCTTTCATAGATGACAACTTGAACCACAGCCCCAGTCTAACTGCCTTTCTCTCCCTCTTACTCTCAGCTCACCAGTGTTTCCAACAGGCCTCCTCCCCCTGCTTTCATGCCATCACCAGCCTTGGCTGTGTGGCCCTTTGCACTAACTGGGGATGTTTCATGAACATGACCAAGTTATCTACTTGCATGAGCAAGAAAAACTTTCCAGTGAGGTCACAGCTGAGGAATGACTCCCCCAGGATCACCAACTGCCTATGCCCTCTGGGATGGAGACACGGATCTCAGCATCTTCCCCTGGTCAGCCAACCCTTGAATAGTAATATTAATCCATCATAAACTTAAAAAAAAAAAAAAAACTTAACAAAATACAAAATATTTACTAAATCATGATACAGAGCGAAACCACACAAGGATCTGGCCGGAGAGATGCAGGCTAGAGAGATGGCTCACTTACTGCCCTTCCAGAGGGCCTGAGTTCAAATCCCAGCAACCACATGGTGGCTCACAACTATCTGTAATGGGGCTCTGATGCCCTCTTCTGGTGTGTCTGAAGACAGTTACAGTGTACTTATATGTAATGAATAAATAAATCTTTAAAAAAAATGAAAACAAAACAAAACAAAACAAAGTTAGGATGTGATATTCTTATTTTCCCTTTAGGTCACATTGTTAAGTTTGCTGCTGAATGAGGATTCAGTACCATTTGAATATTGGAAATTAATAAAACAAAAGCAGAAAATACTATTGGTTATTTTCTTGTACCATAGAAGCTGCATTCATTATTAGCTATCAACCTTTATGAATATTTCTACGTTACAAATCCATTAACCACAACTATCCAACAGATTCTACTATAAGCACTGAATTTTCAAAGCATTTATAGTTTGCTAAGTGCTTGAATCTTGAGACATACAAAATCAATATTTAACAGGCTAAAACAATTAGCTGAATAACTGTATGACATTTAATCATTTTGTTAAATGTTTTCATTTAATTAAAAACAACTTTCAGCCAGGCTGTGGTGGCACACGCCTTTAATCCCAGCACTTGGGAGGCAGAGGCAGGCAGATTTCTGAGTTCGCGGCCAGCCTGGTCTACAGAGTGAGTTCCAGGACAGCCAGAGCTATACAGAGAAACCCTGTCTGGAAAAAACAAAACAAACAAACAAAAACAAAAAAAAAAAAACTTTTAAAAAGGTAGTGTATAAGCTAGGCATAATGGTGCATATCTGTAACCCTGGGACTTGGTCTAAGCTGGGGGGGGGGGTAGAGAGAGTGGCTGAATCTGAGGTCAGCTTGGGCTACATAGGGGGCCCTATTTAAAAAAGAGATACCAACCAACCAACCAAGAGCATTATCATAAACTCAGCCTCTCATATGCACAACTGTACCTAACAATTACTGCTAGGCTGGGTGTGTGCCTAACAGCTGGGTTGCCTAGAGTGCCACTTCACGACCCAGGGGAGGCAGAACACAGTCCTGTACTAGGGTCCTTAGTCCATGTTCTCCCAAGTAGGAAACAGTCTGGGACGAGAGGTGTGGTTCCCAGTCTCCTGTGCCCAGGCACTGGTGGGTGTTGCGAACAGAGGTCCCAGGTCTGCACTTCCCCTCTGGGCATCCCCTCTAGGCATCCAAGCACCAGGATCTTGTGCCAAGATCTGCCTCTCTCACAGCACTATGTGGTAGAATCTCCCTGATAGACCTACCACCTAAAAACCTTCAGCTCAGATTCCTCATAAGGGAATATGGCCAGAGACATTGGCAGCATTCACAGCCAGGGAGGAGGGGCAGCACTCAGGGCCTATCTACATACCTCATTAGGTATGAAATACTCCAGGTTTTTATGTTACCAGACTGATTACCAAGGTCTGCTCAGTGGGGTGTCGTGGTTATGTGATCCAGAGCAGGTAGAGGCAGGCAGGGAGTGGCCCCACTCCTTCCGTTCTGGATTCTGAGATTAGCCGGGTTTGGTTTACTTAGTCTTGGCAGGCCAGTTCTCCTGGCACAGCCCACTTGCCAGAAGTTACTTTTGTTTTTGTTATCTAAAACAGAGTTTCTCTGTGCATCCCTGGCTGTCCTGGAACTCACTCTGTAGACCAGGCTGGCCTTGAACTCTCATGGATCCGCCTGCCTCTGCCTTCCAAGTGCTGGGGTTAATGATATAGGTCACCACAACCCAGTATCCAGCAATTATTCTTAACATCTGGCCATGGGGCTGGAGAGATGGATCAGCAGGTAAGAGCACTGACTGCTCTTCTGAAGGGCGTGAGTTCAAATCCCAGCAACCACATGGTGGCTCACAACAACCCATAATGAAATTTCATACCCTCTTTGTGTACTCATTTATAATAATAAATAAATCTTTAAAAAAAAAAAAACAACCAAAAAAACATCTGGCCACATGGCATTCCTTTGCTCTTGTTTTCATCCTTAAATACTTATACACATCTCAAAAGTTAAGGAAACTGGCTTATAAATTATAACATTAAAAGCATAACTAACAAATTACTTACTATCACCTATAGTGTGCTGATAAAGAGTGTACGTGTGCGTGTGTATTCGTGCCTGTGCGCTTCCTGTGGAGACTCACCTTTATTCTTCTTTAGTCTGCACTTAGACAACAACATCTTCTCAGTAACCGTGTCTCCTGCTGAGGGCAAGGATGAACTCTGGGAAGGTCTGTCATCTTCAAACCACAACTTTAAAACAAAATTACTCAGTTCAACAAAAAACGGTTAAACCCAGCAACCTTTGCAGTATAAGACTGAGCTAAAAAGTCTGTTAGGCTCATGCTAATGACCAATTACCTCTGGAACTTCGAAAGGAACTTGCTGGTTGCTGGTTTTCAGGATCTCAGCTAATAGCTGCAGTGTCCGCTCTCGAGGGATAATGTTCTCTTCTTGCATTTTGTTCCACACAGCATCCGCTCTTTGCCAGTCACTGCTTATTTCTACAGAATGTGATAAATCAAAACTCAATGACTCTGCCAAGCAGAGCTGGTAAAGGTTTAAGATAGTCTCACTTTATGTTTAAGTATGCATTACTCCACATGCTGCTGTTAGGGAGAGGAGGCATTTGGTGACTGTAGCCCAGAGGTAAGGAGACTTCTCTGTTTATTTTTCTAATTATGAGCCATAGAAATATTTTCTCTGCCAAACAAATTAAATAAAAGCAAAAACAATAACAAAGCATCCCCAAGCTTTTATCCAAAGCTTTGAAAACCACATTGATAAGAAGGTTGTTTTTAAAGTAACTGGAAAAAAAATTGCCCAATGTGAAAATCAAAATCAGAAACAAGTAACACACACACACACCCTTTAGTGTTTGCAGAAATGGTAAATACATGTACAATGCCTTGTGAATACCTATGGTTCCAAAATGACGGGGAAAATTTGATGCATGGCTTTTTTCTTACAAAGTGATACATTTCCAGGTACTTTGACTTGGGCAAGGAGAGTCTGCAGCAACAGATAACACTGTTGATTAAGTCTTAAGGAAGCAAGAAGTCTCTTGTAAAGGAAACAGGTGGCCTCTTTGTACCAATAACCTATTAGTTCTCTGTGGTGATACTCAGGGTTCACAAACGGCAAGAACATAGGGCTGTCCTACTTCACATGTCCTTTTGTTTTAATGTGCAAACATGTATGCAAGGGATAGTTTAGGGAAATGAACCAACATCCAGAGAGCGTGAATATTTATATTTCTCAGCATCTAGAGGGAAGGTGTCACTACTAACATCAGTGGGACTTCCCTAGACTCTGTCTCTCCAAAAAGAAAAACTAAGTTTTCTGACGACTAATAACTACTTGAAGTACAAACTTTAAAGAACAAAAAGTGAAGCACAGTCACACTGAATTAGAAATCAGCAACAAGGAATAAAGAAAGGTGAGGAGGAGGATTTCCCTAAGCCAAGCACAGGTTGCAACCCCCATTTTGAGTGATTTTATAAATACTTGATAAGAAAGTCAATCTAATTAACATAAACCTAGACTTATCGTTAGCCTTTAAAGCAATATTCCTTTTGAGGGTAGGGTCAAGACAGAGTTTTTCTGTGTAACAGGCCTGGCTGTCCTGGAACTCATTCTGTAGGCTGGCCTCGAACTCATAGAGATCTGTCTGCTTCTGCCTCCCAAATGCTGAGATTAAAGGTGAACGCCATCATGTCTGACCCAAAAGCAATATTCTTATGAGTTAACTATACCTTACCTTTACTAAAATGTCCTCCTACAATGTAAAACCTAAGTATTATAAATATTTTAAAATATAAAGCTTGGTTACAAAAATAATCCAAGCCCAAGAATCTTTACTGTGTGGAGAGGTCACCTGCACACTGGGGCGACACAAGGATGGCTTCCAGGCTCTGAATTGACACTACAGTATCGGACCACAGCTCACTTTAAAGCCCACACAAGTACTCTAAGCAAGGAAGACAAGTTGAGTGGATGATTTACAGCTATATTCTAACTCTCTAAAGACCAAGAACCATTAGAAGGTAACTTTACCCTTGTTAAAAAAAAGGCAAAATGTCTTAGCTGGACACTGAGCTAGTGACGCACATTTTTAATCCCAGTGCCTGGAGGCACAGGCAGGCAGGTCTCTGAGTTCAAGGCCAGACTGGTCTACTGAGTTGAGTTCCAGAACGGTAGGGCTCCACACAAAGGCCCTATCTCAACAAAATAATAACAAAACAAAATATGGGAGGAGGTTGTGGGGGTGCTGGAGAGATGCCTGACTGATAGCACTTGCTACTTTTCCAGAACATTCTGAGAATAGACAAAGTTGTACAGCCACATTCCAGGGGACCTGGGTGTTTCTAAGCCACCAAACTAGGAGATGAAGAACTCTAGTTCTGAGTTTTTACCTCTCAGGCCAACAACTGTTCGAGTACTGCTGACAGAACTGAGCTACCTCCACCCTCCCTCCCCGAACTGCAGTTCTGTTGTCTAAGTGCCACCCCCTTATCAAACGAAGACCTTAGGTCTAGGGCAAGAATCCGGCACCATCAGACTGAACCCTGGGTATGTCAGGTGGCACATGAGCTAATAAGAAGAGGCTCCTGCTGGCCAAAGATTGGAAAATTTGAGTAATAACTAAAAAAAAAAAAAACCCATAAATTCATTAAGAAAAAAAAATCATCAATTTTGGAGGTTTCAAGGGCACCAAAGCCTAATTGTTTCATATTAGCTTAAAAAAATAGCCATACACTATGTATAGATACTTAATGTAGAATTCAAAACAATCAAACTATAATGCAGCTGAAACAGTAAGTGAATGGGGATTTCTGAAATGGATAGCTGCCACGGACATCTTTGGGCTGGGGGGGGGTGGGGGGAGCCTGTGCATGGAACACATGGTGACAGTTTCACACTCAGCCAGCAAACTATTATGCTCTGTGAATGCTTAGTGCCTAGAATATACCTGCTTTACTAGTGTAATAATTGAAGAGAGAAAGGCCACACAGCATGAAATATGGCTATATGTGTTGGAAGAAAAAAACATAAATAACATGAAGTAGAATAAAATATTAGGGCTGTAGAACTAAAAAAGCTACCATCCAGGCATTTTTAATGCAAAATAAGAAGTCAAAGGCAGCTGTGTTTTAGCACAAATGATAAATGAACGTCTACTTTTTATAAATGAAGGCAGTGAGGCTGGGCTTGGTGGTGCAAGTCTCTGACTCTAGTACTCAAGAGGCAGAGCTGTCAAAGGCTACTCTGGAATTCCAGGGAAGCCAAGGTTATAGACTGAGATTTGTCTGAATACAATAGCAAAAGAAAAACAAGAAACACCACACACAAACTCAAGGATCTCTAACGTCAGAAAGAAAAAGAAAAACACCACATACAAGCTCAAGGATCTCTAAAGTCAGGAAGTGTCGGATTTGGTGCCAATAAGGACATTAAGGAAGCTTCCACTTACGCATGTTCTAAAGAGAGTCATTATCACATTTATTCACTGTGTGATGATGTGAAGCCACCACGACAAAACCCATGGAGACAGAACCATCTCTTACCAACTGTCACTGGCTACGCACTATCACAAGAGCATGTACATGTACTGGCTGCATAAACAAACCTCAGCATCATTTGCCTGTAAGAATGAGATCCCCACAGGCGGTGGTGGTGCACACCTTTGGTCCTAGCACTTGGGAGGCAGAGGCAGGTGGATTTCTGAGTTTGAGGCCAGCCTGGTCTACAGAGTGAGTTCCAGGACAGCCAAGGGCTACATAGAGAAATCCTGTCTCAAAAAACCAAAAAAAAAAAAAAAAATCTCCATGACTCTTCCACCTTAAGACAAATACCAGGAAGTCAGTCAAGTGGAAATTAAGGGTGTGAACCAAGATTTGGTACATGGAAAACTAAAATCTATTTACAGACAGGGGATCGGTAAAATAAATTCTAAAATAGCCAACCAGTTTATTAGTACTTACAGATGATTAAAATGGAGAAAAACATCGTGATATGTAGTTGAATAAAAAAATGTACTCTGCTCACATTAAACAATAGTTTTTACACAGGTGAACATGTTCCCACAAGATCCACCTGTGAGTATGTTATAATCAGCCACTATAGGAGGGACCGAGGAAGCTACCTCAGGATTTACAGAAAACAGAAGAGAAAAGGCTTCTCAAAAGATCCTACCAAGTTCTGTGGCTTCGAGTTCTTTCTGAGTTAGGTTCAAAGATTTAGAAAACGTTTCTGTGTGTGTTCAATGAGTGAAGGTTGGCTTTACAGACAGAAAAGAACCACACACAAAACAAACCAACCAAAAGAAAACAGAGTTCAGAGCAGACATCTCAAACCTTCATCGTGAAGGTTAAAGCAGAGGATGACCTCACAAACCAGGCCCAAAAAGAAGGAATTCAGTTGGTCTGGTAACATGGATATCAGTCTGAGTAACTTCATTTTAGTTTGGTCTCTCAGGCCTAGCCCAGAACACAGGGTGAACCAATGGCTTCCTACACAGTTCATGAAACCCTAAAGAGAAGTAGAATCGTTTTATGAACTAGTTGGACTCCCATTCAAGACACCACTTAACCCTGAGCACTACTTAGCTTTCCACATGAGCAGACAGCATTGTGGCATGTTACATTTTGATTGTTAGAATGTCCTCATTTTCAAGAATTAAAAACTATTTAAAAGACACCTTGCTTTTCATACAGACTTCCCAATCCCAGAGTCTGCCCCATGCCTTGCTCACACATGTAGGCCATGTCAGGGTGCACAGAGGTCCCAGGCCTGGTAGGCAGGCCTGGATGAGTACAGCAGATATTAACACATGGGGGTCACAAGCAGGTGTGGGCTCCAGGAGCATGGTGAGACGATGACAGAGCAGAGGCTGTTTCAGATCTCATTGCTGCAGTAAGGACGTCAGCTCTGTAGGCATCACACAGCACCTAATGATACAACTTAATACACCGCACAATGGCTCAGCTAGCCTCCCCTTTGACCTCTGTGAAGACTCCACATTTGACAGTCCCTAGACTTCTTCCAAGGCCAACACTCCTTCCCTGCTGTGGCCTCTGCACACCATGGTGTGACATCACTTACTGTATAGCTTCAGTAAGTTGTAGTACATCTGGTCTCTGTCACACTCAAACAGCTTCTCAGTCAGCTCTACTAACTTCTCAAGAGCTTCAACCTTAAAAAGATGAACACATTTGTTACACCATGTAAGAAGTACATTTTACAGTTAACACAGCAGCGGAATGACCTACTGAGTGAGTGTCACCAGAGGATGGGTTAACTTTACCAAGAGACTCAGGGTCAGGCACAGCAGTCGGGTATGCCTACTTAATCCACAGAACTACACAATCGTGCGGCAAGTAGTTAGAACACCAGATCATTATGCTGTGAATGTTTTACCATAATAACAGGACTTTACAGAACAAAGCACCCACAAAGGTGTGAGAAGAATCTTTAAAGAGCATCTTGGAGACACAGAATCTGGGGCAGAAGAGCCAGGCGCACACAGGTGAGACAACCTTGTCCCTGGACTATGCCTCTGCGCACTGAGAACAGACTAATGGGAGTAAGCTGAGAGAAGGTACCCTTCCTGACTCCACATGCTGCACTCTCTCCACACAACACACTGCCAGCTTGCTCACACTAGTAGAAGGCAGGGGAAAACTTCCAAGGCCCAGATCAGCACTCTCAGGACTTCTAATCTACCCCAGGCCATAAAGCAGGCTGGCACTTATTTGGAGAAGCACTGAGGAAACACAAGGACCTCTTGTAAACTCCCCAATGCTTATGATACTCACTCACATGTTCCTAAGTGTTAGGCGCTTCAGACATCAGAAATCAAATACCAACCTGATTACCGGCAATGCATCTATTACAAAACCACTGGAGTCTTGTAGGCCGAGCTCTAATGCCTGGAGTCTGTAAGACAGAGCCACCATGTAACACGTAAGACCCAGTTCAGTTCTCCCTTGAAGACAGTGTATTCCCTCTAATAAATTCTCTGCCACATATATTTGCTTAAAAAAAGCCAAAACCCCTTATAATGTGACCCCATAGTTATCACAGACATTTAAAGAGGTTAGATCCAAGCACCAACAGAACTCACATTTAACACTTATCCAGCAGACTTAGGCTATCCCACGATTGTGCTTCCCAGCTCAAACTTACTCAACAATCTTTTTGTTTTATGGTCTTTTGGTTTTTTGTTTTAGTACTGGGAATTAAACACAGGGTCTTACATGTCATTCCAAAAATATTTAAATAATAAAATCACTGCATTTTATTTCATTCAGAAAGAATAACTAAGTCAACCCAAGAATATGTAAAGATAAACTCATACATGCACATGCATGCTCATCCTACAAGAAATGGTCAAATACCCCATCTTCCACCCTTTCACATACTTTGATAAAAGTAGTATACCTAAATTAATGAAGCCCAATTGAAGGGGGAAAAAAAGTAGCCTATCAATCACTGGATGTGTTGCCTTGAATCTAAAATTAGCTAACTACTTAACATTTAGTCTTGGTTTATTTTAATAATTGAGATGCACGTTAGTTATATGCTCAATTAAGAATTCTGAAGGGTTAGTCAATAACTCTGGCTTCAAGCACATGTTTCACAATGTTGGATACTGGAATAAAAGACAAACCATTTCAACATAATTCCAAGGATTTGTACCTGTAGTGATAGCATTTGCATCATCTGTAAGAGGGTTTCACCATGGAGCACTCCATTTCAATCATAGCATCATGATAAGACAAGTACATACTCATCTGCCCTGGCTGCATGCCACATCAGAGGATGTTCTGTGCCTGCCTTCTCTCTCCACTGTTGCTCATGAGGCCAGGTATCCCCAGAGTGCCTGGGCTTATTTATAAACCCCAGGAATTCTGGCATTTTCAGAGATGGGGGTATTGCTATGTTGCCCCTGTTGACCGCCAACCCCTAGGCTCACTTGGTCCTCCTCCCTTAGCTGTACTGGTACAGTAGCTGGACCACAGGAGTGCTACATTACACTCTACATCCCAGTAACTCTAGTTAAAAACTAACGCACTGCATAATGTTAATGAAGAGAGTGTCACCTTGTAACTTGGGTAGCAGGACAGAAAAGTGTAGAGTTTAAATTGTGAGTGCTCACTTTAACCATGCAAATATCTATATTCTGGGGTATAAAATCAAATGCAGAGTAAATTAATCTTATCTTAAAACACACTTTCAAATGTTAACCTCTACATCTAGACTGTATCCAAGGATTCCTTCATATCTATCTTGCCACATACATCATAGCGGATAGGTAATCAACATCAATGTACACAGAGAGCCCTTGAAAAGAAACAAATAATCCTCTTTAGAACACTGCAAAACCCAAGAGCTACATTCACTTACAACTTCCAATATTATTACAGATCCAAATCCACAAGATCTGAACAGCACAACTCCACGATAACTCTTCCTGTTGGGGCTGATTAATCCCTGTTGCTGGCAGGACAGCTGATTTATACACTAGATCTCCCCTATGTTTCATTTTGAAATTGAGAGCTGTTTTCATATATAAATCTCAATCATCAAAAGAACATCTAGGTCAGATTAACTAAATCTCCTAGGCTGCTGGGACAGCAATGCTTCTGGCTTATCTCTGAGCATCTTACTGAGCTTTAAACACTGCAGATGAAAGCAGCAATAAAAAATGCAATAGAAACACAGGATGAAGTAACTGAATCCTAATTGGAATGTTCAATAGAACATCAAAGGCCAGCTAATGCACATTAAAATAACAAGGTAACTTCTAGTTCTTTCTGATTTTCCTTACATATAATTTATTTAATGGGCAGCAAGGCTAAATAGTTACTCTGATAGAATGACTGTCTATGTTTGTTTCTGCCCAAGTTACTGCACTGCAGAGCACAGCTTTCTGCAGTTCTGATGTAATACTCAGCTCAACTGTATAGGCATAAAGTTAAACAAAATATTTTCATTACTCAATAACTTCATTCCATAACTTTATTATGGGCTCAATAAACATCTATGTATGTTAATAAAGATAAATATAAAATAATTTTCAAGTGAAAGGACATGAAAATGTCTCTTCTGTGTTTCAACCTTTACTTCATATAAACTTAAATTTGATTGAAACAGTAAATTTTTACTTGCTCTGGTTTTTCTTGTCAATACCAATGGAACAGTGGGAAAAAAAAAATCCCGATGCCAATAAAACACACTCCATTAGTTAGTGTTATGTGCAGCAGGCTCTCTTAGAAGCCACTTCAACTATGTATCCCTCCAGCGAGGCTGGACACAGGAGGACAGTGGCACCACGGTACTCAGTGAGCCTTCTAGCCTTTGCCCCTTTCTCTAGAACCTTCAGATATGCATTTAAAGATCAGGTCTATAAAAGAGCAAAATGCTGCTAAGCAAGTCTACTCTCAACAGCAGCAGTTCTCTTCACAGGGGTTAATGGAAGACAACACTAAAGGTAACTCCCAACTCCATGTCGGGGAACAGACAGACAGACATCTGAAAGTCAGACACAACACTAGCTTCTTAGCACAATGCATACAGAATTGAACTCTGACCCTAATAAGGAAGGCAAGGGGATAAAATTTTATGTTCATCAAGTAAAGAACCAAGAACTTGTTACTACAAGAACAGCACTAGGCTCCAAAATGTTAACCCTGATGCCATCAAAATGGAGAGTCTCCCCATGCACAGGACAGGACACTGACCTCAAAGAGGGGGAAACAGTAAGAAAAGGTTGCTTTGATAATTTGGTGATAAGCGAGGTCTAGAGAGCATGGAGATAGGGGCCGTGCTGAAGATGCCATAGGAAATGAGAACTGTCTTGATTGCAAACTTCATAGCTGCCATGCCCTGACTCTACAACCTACATTCGGAACCTCAATTTCTTTGCCCTGTTTCTCAGAGTTGTTTGTGAGGCTCATGTGAAGATGTACCTGATTGTCACTTAAGCATGACAGAGTTCCAGCTATAGTCACATTGTCTAGCTGGTGACACAGGTCTAGGTCTAAGTCCCAGGGAAAGAGGTTAGAGTTAAGGTGAACGCTCATCTGTGAGCAGAACTTTGCAGCTCTTGCCCCATGCCGAGCCGTGAGTGACAACTGACCACTAGAGGGCTCAGGATGAAGTTAAGTCAGAGAAACCATTAAGAGCTATGTAAAATTTCACACCATTATTTAGCCTTCCCCACTTGTATATGTCATCTCTCCCTGAATTTAATTTACAGTCTTGAAATAAAGTGGATCACATAAAACACATTTTATTTTATGCTCTGTAATTATGACTGTATTGGAAGGTAAATGAAGTATTCAAACTCTTAAAGGAATGAAGTAACAGTTTATTTTTTCTTTACAGAGAAATACTATCTTATTTGACCATAATTTCTAAATAGGAATTCTAGGCTAAAACTTGAAGACCTGGTTTCTACTCAAATCTCTAGCATGATGAACCAGAAAAGAGGGGGTGGGGGATTCACCTATACGAACATCTGTCTTGATTAACTCACTACCAAGAAACCACCTAAAGAAAATGGTCCGAAAGCCAAAGGTGCATGTCAAGACATGGACAAAGGTGACGACTCAAGTCAGAGTAGAAATATTTCTCGAGGGAGAAACAAATCAAATGTCCTTCATTTAAACAATGGAACAATGTGATCATTAAAGTTCTTGGAGAACCCTCTAATGAAGTTCATGAAGGGAAATGAAAGAGCTAAGTGAAGTACTAAGTAAGATACATGAGCCCACTAATTCCAGTTATATACAAATGAAATAAAGCCATTGAATTTAAGGTATAGAAGGGTCACAAAAATGACTAGATGAGTAAGTATTCAAATTGAGTTAAGTCTCGGTGGCGCATGCCTTTAATCCCAGCACTTGGTAGGCAGAGACAGGTGGATTTCTGAGTTCAAGGCCAACCTGGTCTACAGAGTGAGTTCCAGGATAGCCAGGGCTACACAGAGAAACCTTGTCTCAAAAAACAAAAACAAAAACAAAAAAAAAAAAAACAAAAACAACAAAAAAAATTGAGTCTAGTCTCAATTTCTAATATAGTCTTTCTATATTTTAAAATAAGACCTGTAGTTTACACTTGGTTCTGCATATGGGGGTTGGGGTGGGGCAGGGTAGGGCTGGGAGTATGACTGACCATTGGAGCAAGGTACAGAATACACTTCATAGACTTTACCTTCCTGATATAACCAAGGAAGTGGTGACATGTTCTCAATAATACAGTTCATTCCAGAATGTGCCAAATGCTGGAAGTGGAGTCTGTAGAGAATATGTTCTAAGAGGGATGGGAGCCCAGCACAGGGAAGGTGTTGACCGAAGCATGCACATTCAAGGCTGACATCACACTGCCTGTGTTGTTCAGGAACTATTCTAAGAGGCACAACCCAGAGGGAGCACTGTCCTTCCTCAGGATCTTTGTGCTGCCAACCTCCTTGGCCTGAATTGCTTTATATTGTCAGTTCCTAATTCATCTTTTACTTCCCCCGCCAAACACCAATTCCTTAGGAAGGCCCAGTCTGAAATAATCCTTTTCCACAGAACTCTTCCTGATAGCAATACATTTTTAAAGGCCTATCTCATTGATGAGACCATAATACTGACCACGATCAGTATTTGTTAAGGAAAGAAAGAGAGAAATTGGTCAAAATGGGAAGCACTCAGATGCCATAAATCACCTTAGCAAGAGGTTTCAGTTGCCAGCCAAGGCACGTCTACCACTCACTGGCGGAGATGCCATACACACACACACACACACACATCTGAGTAAGCCTCTGTTAATTCACATGACCTTCTGTGTCATCACCCTGAATATTATCAAGAAAAAAAATCCTATGCCCAGGACCCTGAGATCCTCATTAATCTCACTGTCTCAGCTGCCCTGCCCCCATAACCTACCCAGAATCCTTCTGTGTACATCCAGAATCTTTGAATTAGCCTCATCTCCTTATTCAAGCCGAGGGTTTCTAACATCTGGAATCAATTTACCTTGCCTTTTCAGAACAAAGGAAGAGCTTCCTTCTTTATGTATCCTAAGCACATCTATGTATGCTTAAATGCCCACCGCAGGGTGAAGGATGGCTCTCCTACACGCTCAGACCGCCCACCCACTCCTCCAGCCTGTGAGCACTTTCCTGCTGCAGACAGAAACGTCTCTCTCACACAGATCTGTTCAGAGAGCTCACTTGGGCTCCTAAGACTCTCCCACTCCACTTCACTCTCTCATTCTTTTTCCCTCCAAAAAAAAAAAAAAAAAAAAACAATTTTCAAAAGCTACTCACTGTAAAAATTTAGAAAATATCTAAGATATGTTTAAAACCAGCTCTAGTTCACCTTGTTAACCCTCCTAACATACAAGTCTATGTTAAAAGAGCACATAGCATATGTGTACACACTAGACATTTTATAACAAAACAGGGTGTATTACTTATAAATTCAATCTTTCTTATATCTTGTCACTTTAACTTTAATAACAAAGTGTTACAACTTCTCACCATAACTTAACCTCCACTAGCCACAAAACAATTAATAAAAACAAAACAGACCTGTCCTACAATCTTATCAATGGGACAGACCTTTAAAGACATTCTCACCTACCACACTCCCAATTGCTGCCATTACAGTGGTTCTACAGTTATTTTTAATTTTTCTGTGTATGCACACGTGTGTTTAATTTAAGTGTGCATGCCTACACTTGTATGTGTGGAGGCCAGAGGCTGACTCCAGATATCTATCTCCTCATTTTCTGAGACCTTGTCTCTCTCTGAATCTGAAAGTCACTGCTTAGCTAGAGTGGCTGCTCCTGCCCCCTCACTCAGCCTCCTAACTACAGAGTTACAGGCAAATGGTCCAGGCTTTTTATGTGGGTGCTGGGGATTTGAACTCAGGTCTTCATGTTTGCAAGGAAAGCACTTTACCCACTGAGTCACCTCCCTACCCAGAAGTCTTTCATCCACTCAACAATTCTAGACACATGCAATGTTTAAGTCATGCCTAACTGATGTGTATGAGCACAGTTCTAAAGTATTAAAAGCTAGCTTTCTCTTGCCATTATGTGACATTCATGTAGCTCACATTAAGCTTTACACTGAAATCATGTAGAATAAAGAAGACAAACAGTCCCTACCTTTGAGGGGCAAAGAGAATTAAAATTGTTGCTCACTTACCATAATCCAGGAAATGTGCAAGCTGCTTTACACACATCATGTGACTGAGTCTTAAGAGACAGATATTACTTTCCCTCTTATAGATAAAACAGCTTAGGAAAGTTTAATAGATGCCAAAAGGAAACTGGCTCTCATGCCTCTGGCATTTTTTTAATGGGCTGTGCTTACCCTCCAGAGAGAGGGCACAGATGTCCTCAGTCAGTGGCCCACAGACACTGTGCCACAGAGAGTGCAGGAGACAGTGCTCACTTCAGAGCTGCTGAGCTACCTTCTAGACAACACAGATTAACTGAGTTTTACAAGCACCATCTAAGACACTGACAGCTATGTAGACAGAAAAAGAGAAACCAAGTTCTGAATTTCACAATCTCCTGCTCCGTGGGGCTGGGCAGCAGGCCTGGAACAAGAGTGGGTAGGGCATGTCCAAAGCCCTGAAACTCATCCTGAGAGCGACGAAGTAGGAGTGATACCCACACAACCCAAGGCCTGCACGAAGTAGGAGTGATACCCACACAACCCAAGGCCTGCACGAAGTAGGAGTGATACCCACACAACCCAAGGCCTGCACGTCCCGGGGCACCTGCCCTGTGCCCTACCTTTGCCCCACTGGAGGAAGGTAGGTTAAACTTCGTTTCCCCTTATAAGGTCATGTCCAGCAGCATATGGAATTCCTCCTCATGCACTGGCCAATGATATACACTCACCCTAATAGCCCTACTAACTCTCGCAAAGTTTAAATAGCCTTTGCCCCCCATTAAAATGAACTGTCTCACTGAAACTGCCTTCCAGAGGGTCTGTTCTCACTACAGTCACTGAGCCTGAGGCCTCTCAGGCCCCCTGGCCCTCCTGCTCCGCTTTCCTCCTCAGGATCCACCAGTGGCAATCAAGCCTCTATGGGCAGGAAGAGTACTGCACCACAATTGTTCTACACTATTCTCTTCTTTAAAAGCACTGGAAGATATAAGCCAGGCATGAAGAGCCATGCCCTTAAACCCAGAACTTGGGAGGAGGAGGCAGGCAGTCTCCAGTTCCAGAAGCCAGAGCTACATAATGAGATGCTGTCTGGAAAAAAAAATACAGAAAACTGAAGATACAGCAATGATGTTCTGGGTCCCGAATTTATACCTTCAGTTCCACAACCAGGAACTGAAGTTTCTGTTTATATACAAATAAGGAGATCAAGCGCCAACCTGGAAGCCTGGACACTTTTAGAAAAAGACAGAGAGGTAGCAGCAGAAGGTGACTGAGTTGTTCCAGTCTCAATGCCACGTCACCATTTCTACTGCACCATGGTGACGTCCTGCAGAGTTCTCTTACAGACACAGCACTGCTTGGTAATGAAATTAAACACCATGTGGACAGACTTCACATTAGCCTCTGCCTTACGAATTCCAGTAAGAAACACTTCAGTAAAGCCTACATAAAATATACTAATCCTACAGAGGCCAGGTTTGTCACCTATTTCCTATAAGCTGCTTACCACGGTAGGGACAAAAAAAAAAAAAGGAAGAAAAAACAATTAAATTAAATGCCAAACTATTGCAGACAGTACTTGTTTGGTTGATTAACTAGTAGACAAGCATTACAAATAAATCTGAACCTGGTCTTCAGTAAATTGAATTTTACTGCTTTTAAGAACAAAGAACTCTTTTGCAAAGAGGATTAGCAACTTTACATCCAGAAATACCAGTTTAATTTAATTGTTTTACAATTCAATATTTAATATGCAAATATCATTTTGATATATAACAGTGAATTTAGCAAAGTGAGGAAACAAATTCAATATACAACCAGACTGCCTTTTCTGAACTGTAATTATATTCAATAAAGCTGGAACAGCCACTCTCTTTCTATTATTATTGGGACTGAACTCTATTAACATAAATCAGAACAAGGATAATTAAAGGTTAAATTTTTAAAAGTATCCTAATTAAGAGTCTAAATAGTTGTGCATCAGAATAGCAAAGTTAAGACCATACCTCAATGATCTTCTTGGCCTCTCTGTAATTTCCTGTCTGCAGGAAAGCAAAGAAGAGGTTGTAGAGCATCGTCATCTCGCCTTGTTCTTGGCTCACAAAGTCCATTGCTGGGCAGCAGAGAATGAAACACACAGACCATAAGAAAACCTAAGACGGTATCGCGTAATTTAGACAGGTAAAAAAGAACAAATACAGAGGCTAATAGATTGCGGTTTGTCTAATTTACAGAGTCCTTTACCTGCAAGCACATACTGATGGCATTATATACTTAGGAGAACCAGGGGCCATATCCCCGAAGGGACAGACACTGAAAACCAGAGGTTTCTCCAACACTTAGAGTCAGAAGTGTAACAGTTTCTCTGGAGGTGTTTTTTCTAGTCTTAATTTTCCTTTCACATCTCAACATTCAGATTAAAGATTCAAGAAGGAAAGATATTAGACAGTCACTAACCTTTCTGGATTAAATCAGTCTCTCCTTTTTCTATTAGCTTACATAAGACATCATGAATCCTGGGTAATATTTTATACTTTTCATGGCAGGCAATGCTGGCTTCAAGAGCAGCAGATAAGTCATCCCTTGGAAAATAAATTGACAAAGAAAAAAATGTTATCAAATTCAGCTCTCAGAAACAACAGAGAAAAGAACCTGTCAGCAACTGAACTTACTGCACAAGCAGAAAGCCCAGAACAACCCTTTCTATAACACCTGTTCAAGCAACAATTCACCACTCCCCTGCCTCCAAAATAATATTTGGATGGGGGAGGAAGGTAGAAAAAAGAAGGCGCTCTCTAATTTTATTATATATACAATGTGTATAATAAATTGGTTTCAGGCTGCTAATTCTAAAAGCAAGGACTACAGCTGCCCCATTTCCT
The DNA here is from genome assembly GCF_008632895.1 of Mastomys coucha. Taxonomy (NCBI): domain Eukaryota; kingdom Metazoa; phylum Chordata; class Mammalia; order Rodentia; family Muridae; genus Mastomys; species Mastomys coucha. The sequence goes on along the minus strand of NW_022196912.1, from coordinate 8,696,388 downwards.
GCCCTATTACTTCAGTTTCAGACAGGAAGCTGTCAGGCATGTGCAAGCACTTAGCAACGCTGTCACACTATTTTTCACCTACAGCCTTACCTGAAGAGTAGGGACAGTGCCGGGGTTTCAAATGTACAAAACAGTACCTCCTCAAAATTATCCTGCAGTGAGTTATACACTTCTAACATTGTGTCTTTAGAAGGTAAACTTGAAAAACTGCTTCATTTTAAGTCACAGTACTTTTAAATGTAGTACTTAATAAATCAGAGTTTCTTAAGAGTGTTGAAAGATATTTTTGTGGTTCTTTCAAAAGTACTTTTTTTTTCCTTTGAAAGGACAAGTGACAGTGTGAAGAAGAGCCCCAGAACAACCATAGAGATGTCAGATACAGTTCTCATGGTTGAGCATCTTCATTTCCTTTCTTTCTTTTTTTTTTTAAAGAGAAGAGCCAATGAGGCCTCTAGAGTCCTGGCTTTGCCTGAAGAACAGAGTAAGCCAAAGGCAGCAGTGGAGGGAGGCACATTCCTGGGCCTCCCGCTCTCAGCCCAGGCACTTTACTACACAGACCCTGGGCAATCACCACTGCCTGTAGGGCAATTATTTGTTATAAGAGACTTCACATTAAAAAAAAAGAGAAGAGATGAGAAGAGAATAGAATAGAAGAGAGAGAGAGAGAGAGAGAAAGAGAGAGAGAGAGAGAGAGCGAGCGCGAGGCGAGCCAGGGGCTGGAGAGATGGCTCAGCAGTTTAGAGTAGTGGCTTCACTTCCTAGCACCCACAGGGTAGCTCACAGCTGTCAGAACTCCAGTTCCAGGGCATATGACACCTTCACACAGACACACACACAGACAAAACACCAACATACAGGGCATATAACACCTTCACACAGACACACACACAGACAAAACACCAACACACAGGGGATATGACACCTTCACACAGACACACACACAGACAAAACACCAACACACAAAATAAAAATAAATAAATCATTAAAAATAGTACTTTTTAAAAAGGAGACAGGATGAAATATATTTTTAAAGTACAGTTCATGGCACCCAGAGACGCTCCTCTGGACAGTGTATTCTCTCACACACACCAACTGTTCTCACAGAACAAAGAAGACCTTTTATACTTTACTGCTAAAAGCCTTACATTTTGTCCATCACACAAATATTATGTTGCCCTAGATTAGATTACTTTTTTATGTAGAATAAAGATTTTTAACTATACTAAGGAAAGTGCATAGAATTGCTCACTGTGAGATGCTGACACGATGAGAAACAAGCCCATGGTAAAGGGAAGTCTGCCGTACAGCACCAAGTCCTGTTTACAGTGCATCTTATGGCACCCCACTGAGTCATTTGAATTTTTGTCATCTGGGGTGAAGACTAAATTGCAGGTTAATTTCAAAACCGAAAGTAGATGTTGCGGGCTAGATTACTGTCGTATGAAGGAAATGCTAGAGGAGTTACTACTACATATGCTATAAAGCTTTATATAATCAGTATTTTCCTCTGCTTTAGACACAGGCTGTTAGTGCCTTTCTACAACTCCCCTTCACAGAAAACTAGGAGCACATCGGTAAGAGAAAAACTAAGACATACTGTTTTCTTTGAATGGCAAAATCTGCTTTTTCATTTTCAGGTTGACTCCCAAACTACAACTGTCTCAACTGTCTCCCCACATTAGGTCAGAGCCATCAATAAGTGGATGAATAATTGTTCTGTCAATCACAGTGACATGTCAATAGTCCTTAGACTCCAAATATATGCTCCTAAACATTATACCTGCTCCAAACAACAGAAAAGACAAAAACAGAAAAATGCAAGTAATTCATATATTGTTAGTAACTTTAGACACCAATGCTATCACTCCTTAGGCTACTGACAGAATAAATTTAATCTACACAACACTCCCTACAAATTGGACTGAAGACAGAAATAAAGTAAATGGCGGTTGGTTCCTCGCTGTCTCTTATTTCCCACTTGCACTTCGTAGGTGGTTGGTGTCACTTAAAAGTTTGCCTTCCTCATGTCCTTTACATCAGATCTTTTCTGGAGCTTGTAAACAGGTGATGAAAACTAAAAATGTGTACATTCCCAGGGCTCCAGACTCTGAGCCCCACTGAAGAGTGCAGTCCAAGTAGCACAAAAGAAAGGCCACCACCTTCCAGCTGAGCCAGGCCATGCATCACTCAACACCGTGCCGTCAGAGGGAAAGCACTAAGAGCAGCAAAACAGTAACAGAAAAGGGAGAGAAAATTCTTCCTAGACACAATGTGACATGGCACACTGCCAGGTCGGCACACGGTGGCCCGGCATACCACCTGACAAGCACACTGCCTGGCCAACACACCACAGGCCCTGTGACCTAAAAGTACTCCATGATTCTTTATTCACTTGGTATATCAAAAGTGACTGGAAAATATAATTAAAAATAATAGTTCTTTGAAAAAGAACTTTTAATCTTTTATATCTATATTCAAAACCTTTGGTCTGTTATTTCAAGTCTGTTAGGCCCCTAAGGTTTGTGTACAATTGTAAAGTTTATTCCATAAAAACAAATTCCAGTCATTATTTTCTCATAAATCAGCGCTCTCTCTCTCTCTCTCTCTTTCTCTCTCTCTCTCTCTCTCTCACACACACACACACACATACACTGCTGTACTATATCTTTAAGGACTAGAAACTCTATTCAAAATATGTATTTGAGGGACCACATAAAATAATTCTTAGAACTAAAATTGTTTAATAAAGAGCAGTCAGTTTTGAAAAGCAGTGTTTTGACAAATACATATTTATAAGTGTTATCAAATCACATAAAATAAAGATAAAACTAGAGAAAAAGTGATTCCATAGTTCTAAATTTTCAGGGCACATACAAATTCATTGGAATACATACATCTAGGAAGTAATTTGAAAACTTAAGAAACCGTTGTCTTTTTTTTTTTTTTTTTTTTTTTTTTTTTTTTTTTTTTTGAGACAGGGTTTCTCTGCGTAGCCTTGGCTGTCCTGGAACTCAGTCTGTAGACCAGGCTGGCCTTGAACTCAGAAGTCCGCCTGCCTCTGCCTCCCAAGTGCTGGTGTGTGCCACCACCGCCCAGCTGCAGAAAGCGTTGTCTTTATTAACCATGGTGTCCCACTCACTATTTACTTTAGAGTCTGTATTTCATTTTTAAGAAAACATGACTACACATAAAATCTAATATAAACTATCTATTTTCACTAGTACAAATAATTTTAAAAGGGCTGTGATGCTTGCTTGCATGGTGAATGTAATGTTGCCCATTCTTTTAGTCTTGAATAGGAAATTAAGGTGCGCTACAATATCAACAACAGAAGAGCATACACCAGATCCCGTATAAGCTGGCTGACTGCACACTCATAGGAAGGTCTCCCTGAGACAGCAAGAGATGGGTTCTCCTCACTGAAAGGCTTCATGATGCTGCCACCTGCATGCTGCACACAATTCTGACCTCCTACAACTAGAAGACAACTGCCATTCACATCTTTAGCTTGACTTGGTCTCCTCACACATCTGTAGGAAATAAATTTCAAATCCAAGGTAGATACATAATTGAAGGAACAAAAAATATGACAAGTACTGTCTTTTAATTGGAATAAAGTACTTCAACATTATGTATAAAGTATTAGTGAAGTAGCGATTTCCTGAAGGGCTTACTGACCGACCAGCTCTCAAAGCTGAACTCACCAGGGATGAGGAGATGAGAGGGTGGAGATGGGAGGTGGCTTCACAAACAAACAAAAGGCCAAACCCCTATCAACATCCAGGGTTGGATGGGGGGAGAGTGGTCGGGACACCATCGCCCTCACCCAACTGTCTGTCAACAGGACCAGCACCTTGAAGGGCCGAATAAATGGAGGTTTTTTTTGTTTTGTTTTTCTCCCGTTCATCATCTATAAATGAGAAATCTTCAAGGAGACTGGTGTTGCAATTACAACTAATCCTCCCCAAAAAATTAACTGTGTTGAAGGCTTTGTAATTTCCCTAGGTACAATTTAGCTGTCACTGACTTTAAAATTTACTCAAACATGCGTTGGGAACAGCACTAACTTCACATGTCAAGTGCTTTCCAGCCAATTGAGTCTAAACTGGAAGTCGGTGTTAAACAACTGAATGATTAGACAAGATAGCTCATTTCCCTGCTCTTTTGTTCAGAGTAAAATGCCACATTTACATTATCAGGCTCAACAGGATTTTCTGACAGAGGGAGAAAAAAACCCTTCCTGCACACTGTCCGTAAGAAGCACAGGAAGCCTGTCATTTACCAATCATCCTTCAAAGAGCAATAGCCGTGAATGTAACTTAATTACGACCCAATGATCCTTGACGAAAAATCATCTTATCACTGTCCTGTCCCCCTAGGGCAAATGAAACACTTTCTGTCCTTTGGCACTGATGATGCTAAATTCTTAATTGCAATAATGGAGTAAGAGAGCCAAACCTCCTTAATTTCCTTTCAACATATAAAGAGTTTTACTCTGGAAGGCAAGCATTCCCACATATAATAAAAGTATCCAGTACAAATGAAGATGCTCAAATTGAAGGGGAGTGTTTACCACAGAACAACCAGCAGTTTACAGTGTGCCTCCCACTTATGTAAGATATGTGTAATGAGGCTACATTTACAGTGTGCCTCCCACTTATGTAAGATATGTGTAATGAGGCTACACCGTTTCAAAAATTAAATTTTTACAAGTTGATCTTAGGAAGATTCTGACAATTATGAAGAACTCGCCATTAATTTAGCAAAAGCTCTGGGAAGAGAAGTAAACAATATCTGTGTATCTCTAGATTACAGCACAAATCAGCACACATAAAACCTCCGTAACGGAAAGCAGAATCACAGCACTTTAATCCTCTGTCCCTACAGAACCCAGGCAACAGCCGCAGACACTTTCCACATGCAACAAAACCAAACAGATTGTATGAGACACAAGAATCTGAGCAGGCGTCTCACATTCTTATTAATTTTGTCTTCTTTACTACAGCAGGAAGACTACTCAGAAGCTCTTTTAACTCAAACAAGTTCTTTTTCCTTTAATAACAGAGGACCTCTGTCATCTCCCTAAGTAGGAGTGTAATAAAATATATAAGATTCACAATAAAACACAAAACATTTACAGGAACATTCAAGTGGAATATATATATATATATATATATATATGTATATATATATATATATATATATATATATATAAAGAAAGGGCTTAGAGATTGTAACAGTAAGAAGCTCATGAAAAATTTAGCTCCATTTCCTTTCTGGTCAATGTACATATTATCATGTGGATAATGTAAAAGCAGGTTAGTTTACCAAATTCTTTATAATTACATAAACCTATGTTTTCCCTTGTCAAACACAGATAAACAAAATGCATTGTTTCCAAAACCACAAAGCATTTTTTACAGTACCCAAGTAGCATAAGGTAACATACTATTATTTCCTCTGGGGTTTATCCAAACACTGGAAGTCAACATGCAGGTCAACAGACCCTTGATGACTTGCATCAGAACTGTAATATGACAGTGATATTCCCTTTATTCTTTTGCAGTGACATCCTGTAAAGACACTTGCCTTTAAATGAAAAGAGGAAGATCTTTAAAATGGTGTTCTGAAATTGTTTTCATAATTTTATCCTAAGTTTGAATAAAGAAGGCTCATTTTGCAGATGAGCTCATAAGCTGTAGAATCAATTATGTGATATTACTAAAAAGCGAATGTTATGGAATCAAATCAAATACTTGTAGTTGTCTGGGTAGGCTTGACATAGTTAATCCTGGTACTTGTCATGATTCTGAATTAGTTAGCTATCTTCTATCAGTCAGGCAAAACATGATTGAATTAAAGTTTCCAAGTCAGTATTTTATCCCAGTTTTTCCTGACAAAATGCTATCAGAGGTTTTTTGTTTTTGTTTTTTTTGGGGGGTGGGAGTAGTGGTTTAAATATGATGCTCCCTTTGTTTCATTTTTATTATTTTCACAAATCTAGAGCAGTCAACATAATCGTTTTGGTATGACAGATCAAACAGAAAGACCTTGTCATGGAAACTGTCTCTGTAAACACACACACACACACACACACACACACACACACACACACACACACACACACGGGGGGGTGGGGGGAGAAACAGAATAATACAAAAAGAAAACCTTACAGAAGTGAAAACAGAAGGTAATAACTTCTGTAAGGATCTGGACACAATGGCATCATTAAAAAAAGGTCCTGACTTAGATTTCCTCAAAGGCAGCCAAATGTGACAGTGACAAGCATCTGACTGCTGTTAAGCAAGCGCCATCAGTGTACTGCCCCTTGGTTCGGGAGCTCCATCTGCAGACCTCTTTTGGTCTTCAGAACAGCCCTGTTTGTAAATGCTTTTCTGCTATGACCTGGCTCCTTTCTTAGTTGCTTGGCTCTGCCCAGTGGGGTAGGAGGGCCTAAGTCTTCTGGGCACTGGGCCCATTTCTTTCAAATCCCTGTGTAGAGTTCCACAAGCAATTTGCAGAGATGAGCCTTTTAAACAATCAAGAAAATCCACTAGGAAGCATATTAATTATAGGATTTCTATTTAAAGTTGCTGTGAGTCAGAGAACTCAGTAGCAGCAATTGTTTGAATCTGTTTCTTGAAAAGAATGTGACCGACATTGTGAAGTAAAGCTCTGTACTGTACCTAGCTTAAGAATGTTTATGAGCAGATGGCTAAGCAATTATTTTGGGTCTGTGAACGTCCGAATGTACAAATACACATTTTCTAATAGGAAACTAGTTAGAAAAGATATTTTCAGTTCTATGTTTTAAACCAAACACTATCATTATTATTATATACAGTCACTATACTACCTAATAAAACTAAAACTACCAGAGATGATGGCATGCAACAAGAACTTAAATTAAAAGATAAAAAGTCAGTTTTGCTCTAACACTGATAGGATAATACCACAGAAAAATTAGGAAACCCTAATCACAAAATAAGCAGATTATAAACTACATTAAGCCAGGAAATAGGCAAACAGGCAAGAAGTAGGAAATTCAAACAAATCTAAAAGGGAAGGGAAGGGGTGCCTGACCAGCCTTCCAGCACTTTCTCCTTGTTAGAAAGAACACTGACTTGCTCTGCAAGTAATGCCTTAAACTGGACACCAACCAACAAGGGCATTTGCAAAGGAAAAAAAATTCCAATCTCAGAAAATCCTGCCTTTCTAACAAGATTCATTCCCCATGAAGAGAAACACTTGTCAGAGCTGGAATCGTGTCCTGGCAAGCACGGTTACAAATCAAACAGCGGAGGGCCTCCACGAGAGGTCTGTTTATTCCCTGGCTAATGGTCACGGGGTAGAAGAACAACACCTTCCAGAGGACCCTAGTTTCATTCTTATAGTCACTGATGACCAGCACTTATTAGACTCAAAGGTTAGAGGAAACTTCGTATTTATGTATTCTTTCTTTAGAGTTCTCACACTATAGCCCAGGCTGGCCCAGAGATCGGAGATGTGCCGGCCTCTGTCTCCCACCTCCCATGGGCTAGGATTAAAGGCATGCACCACTACGCCTGACTTGTTTTTAGTTTTTGGAGTTATGGCATTGCTTTGTAGCTAAGGCTGGCCTAGAACTCACTACATAACCCAGACGGGTCTGAACTTGCTATCAGCCTCCAGCCTCAACCTCCAGAGTGCTGGGATTATAGGTGTGTGCCACCATACCCAACCACAGACACGATTTCATATAATAGCATTTTTACATGCTCTTTAAAAAACAACAGTCAGTAGAGACCTCCACTGACAGCCGCTGGGCTGCTGGTGTCTGAAGGGACACCTAGCCTACCTTGGTCCCTTATACATCAACAAATGAGTCAAGGGTTCTACCTCACCAGAGTATTTGCAGAGCAAACCCCAAAACCATCAGGCACATTCTGATAATTCCACCATCCCAGTGAGCTTACTTTTCCAGGTGCACAGTGACCAGTGGGAAGCTTATGTTGCCGGACGGCTTTACCAGCCCAAGAGTCACGATGGCTTCATGCAGCTGTTTTACTGTTTCAGTTTCACCTCTTAAAGCTGCACCATTGAGGATGTGGAAAAAGGACAAGACTGTTGCATCTTTGATAACAACATCCTTCTCTTTCATCTCCTTTAGAATGTTAATAGCATCTACAATGAAGTAACACAAAAGACCCTTAGGTAATTTCATGTAGGGAAAACAAACTGCTATTAGACTAGCATTTCGAGCCCAGCAGGAATGTAAATTCTAGTGTATAATGCCGATTTCGAGTTAATTACTACTTGCATTTCTAAACGAGACTACAATTATAAATCCACAATAGCATGGTTTTATCATTTCCCTGCAACTTTGACTACAAATTATAGATAGGGACCGCGTGCCCACTCTGCACCATGTAGCCCTGTATGGTCTGCCCTGTAGCTGTAAGATCCTCCTAAATGGATGCTTTTATCGTTCAGAGCTAACATCTGCTAAATCACACCATTGTTTCTTCGGCAGATGGCTTGTCAGGAGGCCAGATAATAAAGATGTGTTTACACTGTATCTTCAGCCAGACTAATGGTGTGATACCGATACGGCCTGTTTGCTATGTCGATACTAATTAGCCAAGCAGAGCCAATGAAAGCTTTCCAAAAGACTGCATGCTAATACATTAGATTCATTAAGCTTCATTAAGGAAGGTACAAACAAACATTTTAGAATATGGAATAAGTGCATTTTCATAATGTTTCTTCTTAATTACTATACAGACAAAATGTTGTGACCACTTTACAAAAACTAATTTTAAAAAGCAGACTAATTTGTGTTAGAAAGACTTCCTAGGAAAAATGTCAACACTCAAATCACAAAAGTTCCCATTCTGTCTTTTCTGAAAATAAAAGAGAGGAAACATAAGGACACCGCTCCGGTACAAGGCTAATGCAAACACCGAGCAAACACTAGCAACAGAAGACCGCAGGCCCAGTGCAATTCATTATATTATTAGGGTTAGCAATTTTCCAACGAGGAAATTAGAGCATGCAAATCATCCATGTAATCAAATTCGCTTTTCAACTAAAATATCCATCTTGTTAATGTTACTAAAGGTTAAGACAGAACTGTGGCAGTTCAGATCCTTATCTATCAGGTTGTGTTTGCAGGTTTCAGGTTCAGCCTTCAGATCTTTTTAAGCAAAAACAAAGCCATTAGTGCAGGCACATAAGCAAACTGTGCCATAAGTCATGATCTTCAAACTCAATCCAAACAGCAATGCTAATAAAAACTAGCTGCAGAAATGCAAAAGGCATTGAGCTGTGCAAAAGTAAATGATAAGCTTGCCAAGCCATTAAAACTAATGGCCCACACTGCCCATGCAGACGCTGCTCAGATTCACATGCAAATTTGTATGCAAAGTGTTCAAGCATGTTGTAGAACATGATATACCATTAATATGAATTCATGTGTGATTCCAGTGGCAAGGACTGGCATCACATATTTCCTCTATGTTCGGGGGCTTACCTTGGAGTCTGCCATGCTTTCCCAAAACTTTTACAAGAGCTACGTATTTGGCAGTGTCAAGAACAGCAGAAGGATCTAAGCGGTCACTATAAAATAAGCCAGAGTTACGGGAGTCAATTAACTACAAAAAAACAACAGTAATGGTCAATTGATTACTTTCCAAAAGCTAGTCAAACAGTCTGATTTGTGATACCAGCCTTGACACATAACATGTTTGAAACCATGTATCAATTCAAAGTTAATTACAGTCATGAATGCAGAAGTAAAAATGCAGAACCACATACACTGCCTCACTGCACAGGAAAATACTGAAGACACGCTTTGACTTTACAGCTCTTTTCACATTCTAGCCTTCACTGTGAACAATCAAATACCTAAAATTACTTATTTCCATGTTAGAAATCTGTTAGTAAGGAAAGGAAAAGCTTCATGGGAGCAGCCAGGACTGTGTGTACAACACTGCGCAGCAAGGGAACGTGCTGCGGCTCACTGGAATGCTGCTGCCACACGCCTTGGCTTGGGAACTAGAATGTTCTACTAAACTGAAAAAGCCCTGCAGGAAGCATGACATCAGTAACTAACTAGCATGGAACTTTTTAAACAAACACTGAAAACAAAAGAATTTTAATATTCAATCCATACAATGCGCCAAGGGCACTTTACATATCTGCTGGTTTATTCCAGTTGCCAAGACACTTACACTTCTTGTTTCAAGTTCAACGCATCTTCTGCATTATCATGTCGACAGCACAAATTTATTAAAGCTGCATAGCCACCAATAACCATGTCTGATTCATATTTTGCTTTCACCTCAAGCGCCTTTTGCATATTCTATAATAAGAGGATTTAGTGAAAAAGAAAAAAAAAATAAGGTAAAATATCATGGTTTTTTGTTGTGTTGTTCAGAATTTTAAAAAAGTTAACAGTATTTAAAAAAAAAGATTTCATACTCTTATTTCTGTCCCTAAGGGTGTATGCCTGTGCGTGTGTGCAAGCCAGTTATATATATGCAGGGCTTAAAAAATTTCTTATTTGTAATTAAAAATTAGACTATTACAATATTTTCTAACTCTTCTCTAACAGTCTAATTTCCAGAGGTAGAAATACACAGAATTGAAAAGCTCCTCAGAATAGTTCTGCATACAAGCAATGTGACAAAACCTGCTTTGGAATATAACAGTGCCACATATCATCTCAAAGTTAGTCACAGTATATTTTTCCCCCTTAAAAAAAAAAAATCACAGGCATATGAACAATTATATTCAAGCAGAAACTTTAAGTGTGGTGATACAGCACAAACTGCAGATACACAAATACAAGGTGCAGCTGCAGGCCTGCTGGAGAAGGCAAGGGACTCTATCTCAGAAAGCTTTTTCCTAGCAGGAAAATGGAATTTCAATCCCCGCATTAACAAGCTCGTTATATTTGACTTGCAAATGACTACTGCGTGTATCAGTTGCTTGACAATCTGGATATGAGAGACCGGAGCCATGGCTTGAAAGGACATTTGGCATGTATGATAAACCTATCACGCTGTTGCTATCATTCACTTTGCAGATTATCATAAACAAACTACAGCGACCCGAAAACATGCCATTCAAGGTGTCGCTGAAATTAGTTAGCCTTTCATTTAATTGAACTGTTCTCAAGCATGACACATAATAATAAAGTGTAAAATTCATAAACATTATACTTGGTTTTACTTACTGGGGTCTACATAGACTATCTCACCCCCAAACCATGTGTGAAAAGGGAAGCCCTGTCAGTGTTACCTCCTCTGAGCAGAGCAGCAGGATGAGCTGCTTCAGGACAGCTCCTACAGGTTTCTTTTCAGCTTGGAGTTGCTCAAGTGTTGATTCCAAATCAGAAGAGGTAAACTGGGAAGTCAACATGGAAAGAACAAGTTTACTATGGAAAGAAAATACAGTCCTTGTCACTCAGCCCTGGAGCTGCCTTGGTTCTCTGTCATAAATGCTCCAAGGGATATTAACTATTAATCTCAGGTCTGCAGATGGGGAGAGTTCAAAACTCTCTCCTAGATCATATGCAAACATCCCAGATGTTCCCTGAGATGGTGAACAGTTTTGCCAGCTCAGAGATAGACAAGATAACTTGCAGGGACACTATTTGGAATTCTCATAACAAACAGTTTAAAAAAACAAAGTCAGACACTACTTACTTTTTGAGAATCTACCTTCTTTCTGTCAACCAGAACTATAATATCCTAAAATTGGGATTCAAATTAATGCAGAATTAGAAAAGATAGGGGGAAAAAACATTAGTGAATATTAAAGGCAAATTTTACAAGCCCCCATCTCATTTTAATACTGCCTTTCTAAATTTTCACAGGAATCCTATTCATATTGCATTAATCACTGTAATGTTTTAGATGTACCCTTTAATATGTAAATAGTTTCTACTAACAATCAATAAAAGCTTTATTTTTATGGTTGTTTTGGAACAGAAAAATTTTGACCCTTCAAGTTAAATTTAAGTAACATTTTAAAAAGTCTCTACATATAAATGAAGCAATTAATAAAGTTTGATGGATTACACTCACACACCTTAATCAATTCAGGAACATGGTAGTTATTCAGCAAATTACAAATGCCTTTGTAGATGTTTTCAGGAACTTTAACATTCTGTGAGAAGGAAAGGGAGGGGGTAAAGAAAACACTGAGTTTGAGACAACCAACCTGAAATTTGTCTAACAGAAATTCCATCAGACATAATTTGAGTCTCTAACTCTCTCGTGTCATTGAGAAGCGGTCTGGGTGTACTTAAAAGCAGCATGTGAAACCTAATAGATACATGTCAGGAAAGACAGGCAGTGTGTAGCAAAAATGAAATGGTACCATCTTCTTCAGCTGATGGAAGTATTGTCTCAAACGCTCCTCCTTGGCCTGTACCTCTGAGTCACTCATGCTGTCAATCAAGTTATAAAGAAAATAGCCAACAGCTTCTGTGGAAAAAAAAACAAGAGAAAGCATTCTACTAAAATTACCGAGACTGTCATGTTATCAAGATTAATTTATAAGAATTCACTTTGGTGTGCGATGTCACCCTGATGAGAGGCTCTTGTGGTGGCAGCAGTGATCACTGAAGCATAGCGACTGTGGTGTGGGAGCGCACCTCTAACTGCTGAGTGAAAGGAATATTAATTATGCTCAGACCGAGTGACAGCATCTCAGAACTGAATCTTACTTCCATCTACTCTCTCCACTGCTCTGTGACAGAAGTGTCCCTGCCCAGGCCTCACCCTCCCCTGTCCAAAGCACAGGTAGTGAGCATAAATGAATGTCTTCATACACTTCTATACTAAATTTTTGTGGACAATATTTTAAAAATTAGAAACGACTGATAAATACTGAGCATAGGAAATTAAAATAGTGTTAATGAGCAGACACAGTAATCCCATGGTGAGCTGCCTATTAGCCAATGAAAAACCAAGGTTAACAAAGATGTTTTGTAACAACAGTAATTTTCTTTCGCATTCAAGCATAAAATTCATAGGGCCATGTGTCAATGCCTACAAGAGGAGATTTGAACTTTCTTATAGAAAACTAGATAGTCCTGACTTCATTAGTTAAGTTTTACTTTTAAGTGAAAAATTGAAGCCCTTTCCCATTTTATGCATAAAGTTAACCACACATACAAAACCCTGGACGCACACAGACACAATGGTGTCTAACCCTGTCTTCACAGATGCTACCAGGGGCCCCACACTCTATCTTAAAAACATATTTAATACCATACACTTTAGAGCTCTCAAATGTACTTATCGATATAAATTATTATAACCAAATGCTTTAAAATTTCTACTTTCAAAATCAAGAGTATTTACTGCCATAATCCTTCTAGCCCATTGTTACACAGAAGAATGGATTTATGGATAAGTTACAATCATCTAGATAGAAACGCTACCCGTTGGTCCCGGAGGCTTTTGGCAATAACGTCCATCCTTGTACAACAATTCAGTTATCTGTTAAGACAGGAAATTCATGCATTGCAGCAAGAGAAACAACAAAAACAAAAAATACATGAGATTGAATTTTTGAAATAACAAAGCCTCTCCCAGTGAAATATTACTCTCTTTCACGGTAATCTCACCCCACCCTGACCCACCACACAGATCATTTGGTTTTAAAATAGTACACTTGTTTTCTAAAAGTAATATTTTATTTATTTTTTTATTTTTTTAATTTTTTTTGGTTTATTGACACAGGATTTCTCTGTATAGCCCTGGCTGTCCTGGAACTCACTCTGTAGACCAGGTTGGCCTCGAACTCAAAAATCCACCTGCCTCTGCCTCCCAAGTGCTAGGATTAAAGGCATGTGCCACCACCCAGCTCTAAAAGTAATTAAAAAAAAAAACTGAAGAAAAACTGCAGTATTATGAAACATCACAAAGAAAGGCTCTAATGTGATGCTTAAATTTGAATTTGGACACTCAAAACTAATTCTCATGACCAGAAACTCTATTATAGGATAGTAAAGCATTGTTTCTCATTACAGTACTCAGAGTCTACTCAAAACGAATCAATTGTGCTCCTTTTGGATAAAATATTAGGAAAATAATAAGTAAAATGTGCTAGACCAAAAAACAATATGCACTTTGTGTTTCTCAGTAACATTTTTCATTCACTTAAATTTTCAACGTAAAAATATCCTACACACTTTACCATTAAAATTAATATACACCTCTGACACCGACTTGTAACCATAAATAGTGTTTGACCCTACATTTAAACCCTCGGGCTGAAGATAGAGCAGAAACATAGAGTAGTGGTCTAAAATGGTAAGGGTTGGGAGTCTGGGTGCTTTATGTGCAGTCCATAGCTAAGCCTATCCTGGTATATATTATTAGTGTTAATAAAAGCCAAACTTCAGTTACTTCTACTATCACGAAAGGTAAACTTCACCTAATACAATCCAAAGGGTAGGTAATATGAGAAAGAGAAGCAGGCTTCTATGAGCTGTCTATTAAGCAATACACACAAAGAGAACTACACTAGTAAATTCTGCAGAGACTGTAGCTACACACAGGATGTGAGACAACTATAGTATTTAGTAACAATTTTCAACAGATCCATTTAGTGAATACACCAATAAATGTCTCCTTAATCAATGAACTGTTATTCTATATAACCCAACTATATACTAAAATTAAGTATCAACTCTGAAAGGCAGCTGTAGGAATGTTAGGTAGAGAACTGGATGAAATTATACTTAAAAAAAAAAAATTACTTGGGTCTGATTTGCTTAGCATGTGTAAGTCCCTGGTTCAACTTTGACACCAAACATACAAAACTTAACAAACTTAAACTGGGAAGGTTAGCTAGTAGTGTTCATTCAGATCTTGACGTCAAATTTTTTCATGTAATCATTAACTGTTCTGGCACTAAAACCAGTTGACTTCTTTCAAAGGTAGCAAGCAGTATTGGGTTGGTGTACATATTATTTACATACAGAAATATAAACAAACAGAGATATACATGAATATATCAAGAAAACTGGGCTAGAGGTGAACTCAGTGAAACAGTGCTCACTGAGGAAATGCAAGGACCCATCCCAGCACCACCAAAAAATTATAAAACCTGCGAGATCAAATGTTACCACAATAATTCTAGCATTTTTGTCTTGAAAGATGAAAACCTTAGTAAGACTTTAAGAATAAGTCAAAGACTAATTGAGTAACATTCTTCCTGCTGTTTTAAAACTACCAATATCAAGATTCTTAATCCATTAGCTTGTAATAATACATCAGAAATGTGTGAGGCTATTAAACTTGGTTTTGATGGCTTTCCACATATCACACTGTGTTTGCAGTATTAGGAATACATACCTTGCTCCAAAGATCTATATTCATCGACCTGCAGAGGGCAGCAAAGGATTAAAAATAAGCCCAGAGGTTCAAAAAACAATAAGTATATGATATAATCTATTAAAAAAAAATCAATGCCTTTAATAAGTAAATAAATAACAAATCGAACTATTCAAGAAAAGGAACTAATTTTTCAAAATAAACTTTGGTTTAGATGGGGACCACTAAAATGCCACCTACATCTATGTGTTGGGGTCTAGGTCTGAAAGAGTAGGCTCACCTGCATGGGCCCCAAGGATCTAAGTCACTTGACATACCTGAGTGGTCAAGCCTACCATCATCAATCACTCCCGGGTGCTAATGGGTAACTATGTCCTTGGATGCAACTCCCTAAAAAAGCAATCTAGCACAGGACCACACAACCTGAAGTTCAACAGGGAACCACTGTGAGGTACCTTCTGTAAAAAACTGCTAGTATCATAAAAGATAAAGTTATTCCAAATTAAAGAAAACGGCAACTAATATTCATCCCTGAATAGGACTTTGTACGAAAAGAGAATAAAATATGAAAAAGGACATATACTTTAAAACAGAATCATAAACTATATGTTAGCTAAAAATAGCTCAGGAATGCTTAACTTCCTAAATTTGTTAACTGAGGTTACACGAAAGAATATCCTTGTCTTTTTGGATTACATACTGAAGTGTGGAAGCTCAAATAATTGGGAATCCTCCCGCGCCCCCTCACACACCCACACAATATAACAGCATAGAGGCAGTACAAATGATGAGACAAGATACTATACTCTAGAGGATATAATATATATGGATTCTTTTGTATTGTTAAGCCTGAAATCAATTCAATGAAACAAAGAAAAATCTTAGACTTAAATATGGCCTGTTTAAATGATACACCATTTTAAAATCAGGACCACAAATGAATGTGGGCTTCCCAGGACTGCTGAGCATACAGCTAGACCTTGTCCTAAGGCTCAGCTGTACATATTCAGCTTCTGTGGTAATTTTACAATATTAAGAATGCCCTCAAAAAGAAAAGAAAAGCCGAGAGGTGGTGGCTCACGCCTTTAATCCCAGCACTTGGGAAGCAGAGGCAGGAGGATTTCTGAGTTTGAGGCCAGTCTGGTCTACAGAGTGAGTTCCAGGACATCCAGGGCTACAGAGAAACCCTGTCGGGGGGCGGGGGTGGGGGGAGAATGCCTGCTTCTCAGCTGAAGAGATGGCTCAGCAGTTAAGAGCACTGACTGCTCTTCCAAAGGTCCTGAGTTCAATTCCCAGCAGCCACATGTTGGCTTACAACCATCTATAACAAGATCTGATACCCTCTTCGGGTGTGTCTGACAGCTATAGTGTACTCATATACATTAAATAAATAAATAAACCTTAAAAAAAGAAAAAGAAAAAAAAAAACCCTGCAACCATTTGAACCCAGATAGCATGGCTATGAACCTTGGCATTTGCCATCTAATAAATTAACAAATAATCCTTGCTTCTGTTTTACCACAAAGAAAATAAATTTCTTAGAAGGCGGAACTTGTAAAGGACGGGTTTTTTTTTCTATACTACCCTTACTTTCAGTGTGTTTTACTTAAGAATGGGTTTGTTTTGTTCTGAAGAACAGGACTGGAGAAACACACTGGCATTATTTCTGCTGTGGACTGTCTACAGGTTTTAAGCAAGCTTTTTCTAGCGTGATAATGGAATATGGAAGGACAATTTGTAAGAAAACATTAACATTTTGACTGTGTTATGGAGTTAAAGATCAGAGATGTCTGGGTGACAAGGACTGTGCTACTGATAGCTTTCCACCAGCTAGCAAAACTAGAAAGGCAGCCAGAGCAGACAGACTTACAAAACCAAGGCAGTGATCTGGGTTTATTTCCCCATTACTTCTTCTGCTTAAGCCTTTGGCGCATTTCCTATACCAACTAGGAATTAGGGGCAAACATCTCATCCCATCTCTCAGTTCTGGTGAAGTCAGGACATCAGCAAAGGCATCTCACCCACCATTTACAAAGAGGAGTTGAACATCTGGCATTAATTTGATGACTCCAGTAAGGCTAACAATGTCTTATACAGTTTAGGTTTAAAAACCTGATCTTTCTTTTCAACACATGGCTGGTGGCCCTCCCAAACACCATCCAAGTTCAGATTGCTGTGAGTAAGTCAGAAAATCCATCCTGACCGAGGAGCTCCTATGTGCGAAAGCCAGGCCTGCCACCAGTTCTCCAGCATCTCTCCAGTGTGCTGCTGACTCCAGCACAGAAACTGCCTCCCACAATGGCTCAGGACTTTGGAGGGCTTGCAATCACATGTCAAGGTACCCCTCCTCTCTTTTTCACTTACACTTTTTGTTTTACTATTGGTATGAGGAAAGAAAAGTCCTACTCTTTCTAAACACAACTACATCCTACATTTGACTGAGAACTCCAATTGTGATTTATTTACACGTCTGAAGACAGGGCCCCATGTAGCCTGAAGCACAGATCATTTTGTTCCATCTGCTTCATGTGGTGCTAGGGACCCAAGCTATGAAAACATGCATGCTAGGCAAACAATCTACGAACTGAACTATGTCCTGAGGCCTCAAAATATTTTTTGTGTAGCTTCATTTTTTTAGAAAATTTTAAGTAGAAAATCTCATTATATAAAGATGCTTTAAACTTAAATGACTGATACTTAAGTGGTTTTGCCTATGTGTGTTGTTAAACAATATATAAAATGGAAAACCATGTATAGAGGCACATCCAAATAATAAATGTTCTTTGGTTTTTGTCTTTAAGTTTCAGAAGGTCTCACTGCCAGGCTACTTGCAGCAGGCATGGCCAGGACTGGTAGTACTCAACAATCATTTCCTGAGGTTCTTTCCACTACTCTCAAAAGAGATCAGAAAATAATGTTTTTCAAAATTATGAGATGGGCCTGGGAATGTATCTCAGGTGGCAGCACATAAAGCAGAAGGGGTTGTGATCCCAGCCCCCGAGATAGGAGGAGGATCACAAGTTCAATGCCACCCTCAGCTACACAGAAAGGTCTGCAAGGGCTTCAGAAGATGGAGGCACAAATCCGTTAAGAGATACAAGTCAGCAAGTAAAGGCTGCTCATTGCACAAGCCCAGGATGCACATCTGATAGATATCAAGGTGAAGGGGAAAAATCAATGCCTCTGAATTCTACATGCACTGTCCCCTACCCAACAATAATAATATACTGAAAAAAGAAGTGTGTTAGTTAGACTTCTAACAACTTGACACAAGACAGAGTCATCTAAGAAGAAAACCCAATTGAGAAATGGCATCAGACTGGCTTATGAACAAATGGTGGCCTTTTCTTTTCTTTTTTAAACTTCACTATTTTTTTTAATTTTATTTATTCATTTAATCTATATGAACAGTACACTGTACCTACCTGTCTTCAGACATACTAGAGAAGGGCATCAGATCCCATTACAGGTTTTAAGTCGCCATGTGGTTTCTGGGAATTGAACTCAGAACTTCTGGAAGAGTAGTCAGTGCTCTTAACTGCTGAGCCATCTCTCCAGCCCAAAACCTTGTGGTTCTTTTTTGTTGTTGTTGTCTGTTTTTTGATCTTTTTGTTATTTTTTTTTCCAGTGCTGAGGACCAAACCCAGGGCCTTGAGCTTGCTAGGCAAGCACTCTACCACTGAGCTAAGCCTCTCAACCCCTTTTTCTTTCTTTCTTTCTTTTTTTTTTTTTTTTTTTTTTTGGTGATTGATAGGGAAGGACCCAACTCAGTCCTGAGCAAGTATCCTAGAGAGGCATAAGATAGGAGCCTGAGCAAGTCAGTGAGTAGCAATCTCTACCACCCCTACTTCAGTTCCTGCCCTTCACCATGGAGTGAAATAAACTCATCCCTTCCTAAGTTGTTTTTATAACAGCAATAGAAACTTAATACAGAACAAGAAGAAGAAAGAGAAAAACCTTACAGTCAAACAGACTAGGAACAACTGCCCAGTTAGACTCTGGACTTGCTATAACTATTAAAGTCTTAAGAAAATGTTCATCCATATTTCCCATGGGTCTATCAAAAGTAACTTAGACATCTAGTTACAATGATCTGTGATCTTCTAAATTTCTGATTAACTTACTTTTGGGAATAAGTCACTTCTGATAAGGTTTTTATGTTAAGGGCAGGGGTTTCATACAGACTCCACTGGCAACAGCATGGCCGACCCATACATGAGCCAATATTACATCATGCTATTTTGTCCTAGTCACTAAGACAATTCTAAATTTGCTCACATAGAACACGACTCTCAAAGTACACAAAACAGGTGGCTTGACTACTATACAGAATGTTCTGAGAGATTTTAAAATATATTGCTATTTATTATGACAATACATTAAAGACTGGACTATATTAATGCTGACATAAAGGACTGCAATTACCCTCGTGTAGTTTTAAATTTTTGTTAAGTTTTGGGGTGAAGTAGAAGTAGTGACCCTAAAGTTATAAATGTTTTCTGACCACATCTATATTCTTATGGATAATGTTGTTACTTCAACTTAAAATTATATCTCCAACAACCCACTGATAGAAAAGACCATGACTTAAACTTAATCTGCAGGATCAAGCAGCTGGCATCTTCAGGGCCAAGAAGCCGTACGACTTCTGTCAGCTCTCTGCCCCAGGCAGGTAGCAGGATGCACCATTTAAGATTTTTGCTCCCACCATATTGGCTTAGCTTTATGATGCAAGTATTCCACAAGTCTAGAAATTTTGAAAAATGCCATTCAAACTGACTAAAAAATACTGACATCAAAAGACATAGTGATGACCTGAAGTATAAGTGAAAACGGTTTTTGTCATTCATCAAGAATGTGAACATTCTTTATAATTCATTACCAACACAATAAATGTTATTTCTTAAACCTGGTTCTACTGCAGTCCTTCCTCCTCGGTTATACTCTCTGCTCTAAGCTCTAGTATCACTGTGTAAGCATGTGTATATGTGTGGCACAGCTCACATGCAGAGGCAGAAAGATGATTCTGTGTGCGCTATTGTTAGTTCCAGGGACTGAGCTTGGGGCACTGGGCTTCCCAGTGTTTTCACCCACTGAGCCATTTCAAAAAGTGTGTATGTGTGGTGTGTATGTACTTGTCTGTGCAAGAGCAGACCAGCGTGTATGCTCACGTGGAGGCCTGAAGCCTCTGCAGGAATCTTTTTCTTTTCCAGCGTATTTTTTGAGATAGGTTCTCTCACTGAACCCAGTGCTCATTAATTAGGCTAGGCAGGCTGGCCACTGGGCTTTAGGTATTTTTCTGTCTCACCTCCCAGCACTGGGAGTACAGTGGCTGCCATCACACACAGCTTTACACATAACTGTAAGTCTAGGGAAAAACTGGGTTCTCCTCCCATGTGGGATCTAGAAACTGAGTTCAGGTATCAGGCTTGGCAGCAACGACTCTGAACATAAACTATGTGAAGCAGATGACAACATATTTCAAGTACCTTAGGGGTAAAACTGATATTATGAAGAACATATGCTGCCATGGCTAGTGGTGTTATATCTACAAGTTAGAGTAGTTCAGCAAAAAGAAACCAATGTTTAGCTACGCATTCAGCAGGAATCAGAATGGCAGAGTTAGAAACTTGTGAAACCATAGAATAGGGGGTAATAATTCACTCTTCTTTGATTTTTCTGAGACCATTTAAAAAGTAACAAAATTGGAGGGTACTAAGATATGGCTTGAGTTTCTTCCTAAGGGCCATTCCACACAATGGAAGCTTGGCTCTCACTATGGCCTGAGGTAAGATGTAATGGAGGTCTTTCATTACTGGGCAATTGTCCTGGGAAGGGATTTATAGTAGTGTTCCTGAGCTTTTCACTACAAGTTGTTACAAGAGTGAGCCCAAGCCCTGAGTTGCTTTCTGGCTTCTTCTGACTTGTTCTCATCACGATGTGAGGTGGCATCCTCACTAGGCCGAATCAATACCAGCACACGCTTTTGAGCTTCTCAACAAAAGCTCTCTTTGTAAGGTTTGCCTGCTCTGTATTGCAATGTAGCAACAGCAACAAAGGGGCACACAAGGGAAAGTTCATTAATTGTCCTCCAATGTGCAAGAGTAAATTAGTAGCACGTACAGAATAAAGCCATTAAAACTGAATGCTCAAAGAGTAATGTGAATGTGCATGTAAACAGTTTTCTTCTGTGCATCTTAGGGAAGGTAATGGAAAGACTGCACAAACCCACTCAGCCCAAGTCTTCCAAGGGTAAGAGCTTGTCTCAAAGGCAGTTTCCATCATTAGCAGATCACAAGCACAAGGGAAATGAGTCCAAAGACAGAGAATATTTAGGCTGATGCTCTTACCTCCTAAAGCCTAGAATTAGGCTGCCTCTCAAAGAACTAAGCGAGAAAGGCAATGTATTCGATTCCACTGTAAAAGAAAAACAACTGTCAAAACATCTCAGGCCAAACAAACAAAATGACCCACATTGAACTACAAATGATGTGGTAAACTGGTTCACCTACCTTTTCACTTCCAACTGGGAAACATTACTTAAAAAATAAAATGTCTCACATAAAGTTACTTAATGAGGCAATACACACGTGTAACAAAACATCCTTTAAAGCCTTGTTTTCATAAAGTAGCAAAAATTCATAATTATTCCTTAATATAAATAGTAATAAATTGCCCTGCTACATAACTAAAAGTGTATTTACTAGACACGGGCACTGTAAGGAAATTAGCAAGGTGACTTTCTTCCTTCCCAAAGACAAAACAAAGTTATTTTCCAAAGGTTGTGATGGGGTCCAGTGAACCTTCAGTTTTTCATCCATTTTCCACCGTGACCACTGTCTGCATCCATCCTAGAGCAGCATTTAACCACAAGAAGGCAGGCAGGCCCTCACTTCTGCTGCATCACAGCCTCTACTGCGTGCACATGCTTTCGCGTTCTGCTGCTCTCTGGCGCGTGTTCTCTCTGTCTCTCTCTCAGTCTCCTTGCTCTACTACTCATGCATATTTAACAGTCTACAACTGCAATGTTCCAATGTTGATCAGTAAGCTTCATTTTTCATGTAAACCTTGCCATAAATACTTTGCCATAAAAAGGGGGGGGGATTTTTACATGAGGGTGGCTGTGGGCATTTCCTGAACTTGGTTTTTGCTTGCAGCAGTATTAGAATGGTATGGTCTAATTAACTGAATCCTTACACTATATGTAGCATGGCTGTTGAGTGATGGAATGAGTGAGCTAAGAGAAATCCATAATAGAGTCAAGTCCTGAACATGATACAAAGCATATAAAGAGTAAAAACGGCTGTGGAAAGACAAGAATTTTTTTTTTTTTTTTTTTTTTTTTAAGGTTTATTTATTATTATATCTACACTGTAGCTGTCTTCAGACGTACCAGAAGAGGGCATCAGATCTCATTACAGGAGGTTGTGAGCCACCATGTGGTTGCTGGGATTTGAACTCAGGACCTCTGGAAGAGCAGTCGGTGCCCTCGCCTGCTGAGCAATCTCACCAGCCCCCGAAAGACAAGAATTTTTAATTTTAACTCAAATTTATACATAGAATTTTACTGCCACATAAGAAGTGTTTTAAACCAAGTATAAAACCCTTGAACAAGGAGCTTATGTTTTCCATTAATCTCACTGTGTTTAGATATTTTGTTGAAATATCTAAAAATTGTTTACAATGACCAAATTTGAAACGGACACAACACATGCCTCTTAGCAACTTTGAGTTTTGACATGCTTGCAAATGAAAGACTATGTCGTATACAAATCTGATCAAGAGAAAACATCTATTCTTCCCCAGAATGATATTCCCATGCATATCTAAGAGCTGCCAAAGACAGACACCAGCAGTTACAGCTCTTCAAAGACCTATGAGTCTAAGGGTAGACTGATAAGAATAAGCTTAGGAAATCTTTGGTCTTAACTATCTGGCATCTTTCCTTTTAAAATGTAATCTTACAAAAATACTTTGGGGCTGGAGAGATGGCTCTGCTCTTCCAGAGGACTTGGGGTTCAATTCCCAGCAACCACATGGTGGCTCACAACCATCTGTAATGGGATCTGATGCCCTCTTTTGGTGTGTCTGAAGATAGCTACAGTGTACTCATATATGTAAAATAAATAAATCTTTAAAAGAAAAAGAGGAAAGAAAGAAAGAAATAAAGAGAGAAAGAAAGAAAGAAAGAAAGAAAGAAAGGAAGGAAAGAAAAGGAAAGAAAAAAGGAAAAGAAACACCCAAGCAAGCTGGGCGGCTGCTGATGAGCAGCATCACATCAAGAGACTGAGGGCGAACTCGCTACTTGTAGTGAGTGTGAAGATGAAGTGAGAGGAACATCCAGTAGGAGGGAAGAGCCCTAGGGTGTGCTGCCCCTCACAGCTCACATTTCTTTGCTAAGGCCATTCTAAATATACAACAATCAAAGTTTAAGAAGATCAAAATTGCTCTGTGCCAGGTGGAGGTAAACCTTTTAATCCTGGCATTCAGGAGGCAGGAGATAGGCAACTCTGTTGAGTTCAAGACCAACTAAACTAACAAAAACCTTTCCCCACAATCTGAATGCCTGACAAATGTCATGAACATGTTAAAAAAACAAAGACTTTAAGAAACATTTATTTACTCAAAATAAAATATAAGATATGCAGAAAAAGACAGAGTTAGAATCACGTTGTCTCTGGCTGCTGCTTCCCTCGCTGCCTTTCTGTCAACGGAACTGACTTTACGTAAAGAGCGACTGATCCTTTTCAATGTTCAGCGATCATTAGCTGTGCTTTTTGTTACCTAGACACAGCCAAATGGGAAACAGCTTCCAATCACTTACCAGATGTCTCACCGGATTTCCATAATCCATCTTCAAGCTCCTTCCAACCTTAAAACTAATTCCAAAGTAGCCACAAGCTCACGCCATGAACTGGCTTCTCAGTACGACCTTAGTGAAACCTGAAACTGTTCTTGCTTGAACTGTCATGTATATGCTGAAATCAACACCAAGTCTGTCGTATGTGGAATACTTACAAAATGACAAAATGTTCTGTAAATTCCCATTTATTGCTTCATGTCTCACTTCAGCTTGAGCAAATGTAGTACTTTCAGGTAGACAATTGTTTTCCTGGGGATAAAACATACATCAATGATAATACACTTCAATAATTATAATAGCTAACAATGTTTTGGTATGTTACTTCAGTTTCCTACATTTCATATATCTTTATCACTATACACCAAGATAATCTATTATCTTGTTAAAAAATAATCTTCTAGGTGGGTGTGGTGGCACACACCTCTAATCCTCTTACTCAGGAGGCAGAAGCAGACAGATCTCCAGGCCAGCCTGGTCTACAGAGCAAGTTCAAGGACTGCTGGGCCTAACACAGAAAAATTCTGTCTCGAAAAAACACGCACACAAAAGCCCAACCCACAAGGCCTTCTTAAAGCATACACGGCTGAGTCACGGAGCCTTGGGCAAACAGGAACTCCATGCTAGGGTGCCTGCTCCTGAAGAAGCAGTAGCGGCATGGGTGGCCTGCTTAAACTTCACTCAAGACAGCAATGCTCGCATTTACAAGGCCAGCACAAAACAATATGGGAGCTTAAAAAAAATACACCCTGATGGTTTAAGGCACAGAATAAAAATAAATTATGGCATATCTATAAAATAAAATGCCACACAGGAATTGAAATGACTTGAAGAACTACATATTACTATAGGAAGACAGCAAATAAACGTAAGAGGATGAATAACAGCCACTTTTCCAAGGAGATTTCCTTTTTTTTTAAAGATTTATTTATTTATTACATATCGGATCCCATTACAGATGGTTGTGAAAATGAAAACAAAAAGGTAATTAAAATAATAATACATAACAAGGAAAACAAAAGGTAATTAAAATAATAATAATAATAATAATAATAATAATAATAATAATAGCAATCAAAGCTCAGGCAAGTTTACAATTTAGGTCTAATTTTTCCCTAAAAGGTTGACAGTTCTGAGACAACAAGAGTAACTGTGAGAAAGCACTGGACCCCTCCGGCTGTATTTCTGCCAAGAATAAATTATGCAGAAAGTCATTGTTTACAAATAGTTGCTAACTATAGAGTGCTTACAGCATGAGGTCAATATCCTCTTTGGAGACCCATAGAAGAGAACTGGGACAGGGCTCACTTGTCAGAATCACAGCATAAAAACTCAACATGACAACATGGCTACTGTGCCAGCACACGGGAGCTGATGCCAGAAGGTCACAGTTAACAAGTGCCACCTGAGGCCCATCCTCCCCAGAAAGGGAGTGAAGAAGGTAAAGACCCCCAAGATACAACTCCCAATTCTAACTATCAAGTTGTTTCAAGGAAAGAAAGGAACATTCTGACAAAAATCAAGACTGTAAGGAACTATCTGCTCTATAGCTCTTTCTGGCACAATCTGTATTACAAATCTGGGCCTCAGACCCGCTTTTCCTAACTGTATATATAGCACTTCACTTCGAAAACTAGAAAAGGCAATTTTTGTATTTTTTTCTATTTAATGTATATGAGTATTTGTCAGCATTCATGTCTATGTACCATGAGTGCCTAATGCCAGTGGAAGCCCCAAAAAAGTGTCAGATCTCCTAGTACTGGAGTTAGACAGGCATGAGCTACCACTTGGGAATCAAATCTGGATCCTCGTAGAGTGGTTAGCACTCCTACTACTAAGCCACCTCTCAGAGGTCTTCAAATGACACTCATCCACACCACCACTACCCTGGAGGAGAAAAGCAATGTTTTAAAATCCTGCAAAGATTGTGTTTCAAATGCAGGATAATAAACATGCTGCTAATGTATTTAGGGAAATTAATGACAACAGTTTCCAGGATAAGAATGAACAGTGAGTCTTTCTAATGTTTTGTCCAATTTTTTTTTTTTTTTGGTTTTCCGAGACAGGGTTTCTTTTGTATAGCCCTGGCTATCCTGGAACTCACTCTACAGACCAGGCTGGCCTCAAAATCAGAAATCCGCCTGCCTCTTGCCTCCGACGTGCACCACCTGGATTAAAGGCGTGCGCCAGCACCACCCGGCTCTAATGTCTTGTCTATTAGCACACAATCATATCAACACAGAAGAAAGATGCTCTTTGGTCTTGTGATGTTATGTTGCACTGTTGCATATACTGACTGATGTATTTATAAAGCCTTAAAACTGTACAAGACTGTTTTCAGCTCTCCACTCAATGGTGCTGTCCTGATAATGAAACATTAGGAAGAGTGAGACGTTTTTCAATTAGCCATGAAAAGCATACTTGTACCCACCTGCAAAGCAGCCCGAACTGACTGTGTATCATCAAAACATGGAAACACATAATTTATATATGTTTCCTGATCAGGATCCACTCCCATTTCATTCATTATTTTGAGGATATCTATTATTCCTATGAGATAAAACATAGCAAGGCAGAGATAAAGAACTTGGAATTCAGGGAAGTTACAAGGTTTAGTCTGTCTATCTCTGAATCAGTGAGAAAATTTCCTCAGTACTTTGTCTAATCCATACCCTAGAGAAACAGACATGATTTACCTGTACCACTCCCACCCTCTAAGACCTGTCTATATCATGGCATCTCTATGATCAATCAAATATGTCCACTTTATTTGAAGACAAAATTCTTTTTAAAAATAGGGCACCTCTACTACAATTTCCACACCTTGATTCAACTGGCATTTTACTCTCCGGGCTGCCCCTCCATACAACTTCCCACCATAGTCTTTGGTGTTGAGAAAGGGTCTCCCTATGTAGCTCTGGCTCACTGGAACACACTATAGACCAACCAGGCTGGCTCCAATCCACTTGCCCCAACCTCCAGACTACTGGGATTAAAAGCGTACATCATATGCCTGGCCCAGTGTTTCATATTCTTATTTTTATACTTTCTAATTATATCAAAGGACATTTGGGTCCTAATTCTGAGCTTTTCCTCTTATTTATGTTTGACTGCTGAAAATATATTATATTGTAAGTAGTGACTTTTCTATTTGTACCACAGAAAAGCAAGAAAAACTCAAAAGAATCTTTTGGAGGCTGGTGATGGTGAAATTCCTCCCTCAAATTCAACAGGAATGCGATCATCCCGTTCCTGAAGACTCCAGTGAAGGCTCAGTTCTGCCTGATCTGTCTCGAGAGCTCTTCTCACTTAGTAAGTACCCTGAACAGCTGCTGTCCATCTTTCCACCAGTTTAGGCTGGATGCTGACTGGACAAAGCAGGCTCATTTGGCCAGTGAGAATATCTGATTTCTGCCTCCCATGTAGTGATAGAAACTACAGAATGTATGTTTATACAGCCCCGGCTGTTACTTCTATCTAGGATGCACTTCCCTATCTTCACGACCTCCAGCAGAGGAGGTTTAAAGCGAGCAGATGTTTTTTAAAAGTTGAGGGACAATGGACACTTTCCTGTACTACTGAGTCAGTACCTCTAACAAAGCATAGGCTTCTGTGTTTTTCCAAGTAAAACTTGGATTGACTTAAAAATCTTGTTCCTGAGAAGACATTTTTAATACAAAATCTTGTTCTAGTTTCCAAAAGACAACTAGGAATGTAAATAAAACAATGTGACAGTAACTGAGCAGTGTTGGCAGACAGGCACAAGTATTCTGAATGCAGACACACTGACAGGCAGCTACAGTCAAGTCTCTGAACCCCTTTGGCTCTCAGTTCCTTTGATAATATCATGTGAGCTTTTGAAAGTATCCTCAAAACCTCAATTCTGAGATCTGAAGGAAAGATAGATGTAAGATAAGCCCATCTTCCACAAGTTCAGCACACTCTAGCTAGAAACAGCTGCGTCCTTTTATGTTTACTAACTGTTAATAACGCCGCAGTACCCAACTCAACTGCAGTCATTACAATATGGTGCAATCAGGAAACTTACTTGGTACACAGACACACAGACATTTCAAAAGTATTCTCCTACTTGTGTAAAGGTAAATAGTACTAATGTGCCCAAGAGTTTGATGGAAAGCTGTAAACTTTCTGTGATAAGAGATACTAAAGGTTGCCTCCTGCTTCTTCAGCATTGGAGGCACACAAAGAGTTAATCAACTCACATATTGTTTTCACAAAGACTTTTCTAAAAAGGATTTAGAGACTTTTATAACCAGAAACAATTAGGGAATACTTGTTTCACTATTTCCTCTAACCCAGAAGACGACTATATATTTAAAATAAAATTGCCACATGAAAGTCTGCTAAAAGCACTTTTTTGTTGTTTGTGCGCTGTTTGTCACCCAGTGTCACACTAACAACTCTGCATCTCATTCCACAGCACATTACACTGTGAGATAAAATGAAAAAAGACCATTTTTGTTTCCCCAAGGGGGAGGTACTTCTGTTAAAAGCCTCTTTTATGAGACTATTCTTTCTGATTACCAGTAATGCAAACCAAAGAATTAGATACTGTGCTCTAAAATTTAATATTTGTTCCATTTTATTCATATCCTATAGACATCCCATGTGTACAGGGAAAAGTACGCTAAATGCCTAAATGTACTTAAGAAGCTAAAAGACTGAACATTTCCGCCTTCAATCAGCAGGCTGTCAGGTCACAAGTACCACTTTACAATAAATACAAGTTTCTGTACCTTTCCTGCTGCAGTGGCCCACAAAGGAAATGAACACACTCTCTGCTTTATGAACTCTATTCTATGTAACTTTACTACAGCTAGAGAAACTGTTTACAACTACA
This sequence comes from Mastomys coucha, assembly GCF_008632895.1. Classification (NCBI taxonomy): domain Eukaryota; kingdom Metazoa; phylum Chordata; class Mammalia; order Rodentia; family Muridae; genus Mastomys; species Mastomys coucha. The sequence goes on along the minus strand of NW_022196912.1, from coordinate 8,667,332 downwards.
CTTACAGCTCGAAAATTTAAGACATGAACTATAAAATGAAATGAAGGTTGAAAAAAATTCACTTCAGTCTGATTTAACAGTTCCAATGTCTCGAGAGATCACATTCTCAGAAGTGTGCTTTCAAAGAATTCAAACAGACTCTGACTAGTTATGACCCCATAAAAGGCAAACCTCACCTTGAACATTTTTTGTTTTCTGATGCCCAGCAAGCAAAGGCCAGAAATAGTGAATTCGGATAGGAAACCCTTCTTCTCTCAAAGTCTCCATCACTGCTTTTGCCAAAGCTGAAAAAAAAAAAAAAAAAAAAAAAAAAAAAAAAAAAAAAAAAAAATCCAAGAACATGTCACCAGGCTAGCTCAGAGACGTTTCTTGATGTTGGTCTTCGCTAGAAGAACACAGTACCTGTCTTATTGGCTTGAAGAGCACAGTGCAGTGTGAACTGTAGTGATGAGCTGTGCACCTTGGCGTCCCTCAGCCTCCGACAGTACTCTATCAGCTTCTCAGGGGGCTGTGGAAAACGACACTGAATCAACCAATGGGCAGAGCCTGACCACCTGACTTTCTGCAACAGTCAACCCCTTTGGTAATGAAATCTGAATTTCTCCTTTCTATCCAGAAATCTTCACCATTAAAAACAGTTTTATGTTGTTTATGATCATTCTAATCTCATGAATTTTCTTCTGTTTTAAAGAGTCTCACTTCAGGGCTAACCACAGTATACAAAGTGGAAACAGGCAAATACCGTATCCATAGTCACACAGTGCCGCAAAAAGAAACTGCCAAAACTATTGGAGCTCTCGTCCTTTGACGGGGGTAATGCCAATAAAACCTGGAACGCAGTGTCTTCTAACTTCTCAGTGACTAAAAGCAAAATGAGGTTCATTGCATCTGCAAAGACAACAAAGACATCTGTTGTAATTAAACTGAGTGATGTTTAAATTGTAATTAACACTAAAGAAAAAACTGGGCCAGCAACATGGCTCAGCAGAGAAAGACACTTGCTGCCAAGTTCTACGACATGAGTTCCATCCCCAGGAAAGATCTGACTCCCAGGGAAGATCAGAGTTGCCCTCTCTGACCTCTACAAATGGCCTGTGGTATATGCACACATAAGCACACAACTAAACAAAAAAATGTTTAAATTTTTTAAAGAAAAAACTTATGCAGTGCAAAGCCCACACAAAGATCTATGACTCTGAGAGTAAAAGTGCTCTTGATCTCACCACCCGGGCACTCACTGGTCACCTCCCACAGTCCTCGCTGTTAGGGAAGAAACAGGATTCCAAGTGCTAACAGAGGGCTTGTAGATAAACATTCTTAAATACCTGGAATAGTTCCTCGTTCATAGGTAGTCTTCTCCAGAATTTCTGAGACATACTGAGGATATCCAGCCCTACTAAAGCTAACAATAATTTGCAAGAAGTCACGGTCCATGAGGTAATGGTCCGACTTTTCCACTTTCTCCAGAATCTAAAGATGGTTGTAGCAATCAGAATGAAAAAGTAGAAGTATTAATGCTAAACAAACAAGACTCAACTGCCCAATCCAATAGTAACTTTTGCATATCAACATTCAACTAAGTTTTCTTGGAACACTTCTCTTTACAAAGAGAAATCTTTAAAACAGACACAAGCTATGTTTTTTGCTTCACATAAAAGCAACACATGTTCATTTAACGACTTCAATATTGACTTGGAGAGCATAAACCGTACCTGCTTAACCCGGTCAATGTCACCCTTCTCAGCATGTGCACTCAGCAAGGCCAGATACGTGTCTGGCCCAGGCTCAATGCCAGCCTGTTTCATCACTGTGAGAATATTTTCTGCATTCTCCATATCCCTGTAAATTATTCCAAAGAAAACATAATATTACTGAATACAATCACTCAGTCTAAAATATGAGGCCTAACCTTATTAGATAAATCCTTTTAAATACGTGGAACTATACCCCAAATGGACAAATACTCATAAAACTGGTTCCATATTTCTAGAACACTAGACATCACCGTAAGCATCTGAAATAACCTCGCCCCTTTATGTAAGATTATATACGCACTAAGAACCCCTCTTATACTAGGAATACAAGGACATAGCTTTAACTAACAACAGAGTAGACTACTCACTTGAGAAAAATAAAAATACTTCTTAGATCAGTAAACTTTATTATTTAATTACCTCAGATCAAGCCAAATTTTTAACACTGAATAATTGTAAACTCTGTGTGTCAAATTTCAGGGGAAGTCATAAAAATATCAGTATGTTCCACCTCACATCAGTATTTGGAATATGAGTAAACATGTTCTGTGAATTCTCTACAGTAACCTAGGACTTAAACCTGCTGACAACCAAAGCCCGGGTGGGAAGTTACCCAGCTCTCGCATGCCCTGTGACGAGAGCACTGAACACAGCCTCTGTGATCGGAAGGTCCTTCATTTTCATAAATCCAAGGATCTTGCTGCAATAGAGAAGGGACATTTATCAGAGACCTACTATGACTTGTGTATGAACTAGGCCTTAAGTTATTTTTGTTTAGCATAACAACATGTCCTTGTTAAACAAAAAAACAAAACAATCAGAAAATAACAAAGGGAAAGATACTCTCCTCAGGAAATTTTCCTTGAAGTTATCAATAATTTGAATACTCTTGTTAAAGCTCCTAGGTAAACCAGGAGTGTGGCCCAGTGATGAGACACTGTCTAGCACATGCCAGAGACCTTGGGTTCAATCCCTAGTGTGGGGGCAGGAAGGAGCATCAATACAGATTGTATATTTCAACCTACACCTTATTTATTAAGCTTTAATTTAAAATGGCAATGAATTTTATATAAGTAGAGAAATACTGCAACTAATTTCACCTGAGTCAGTGGACAAAAAAAATAAAAATAAAAAGCATAAAAAAAAAATAAAAATTCCTACTTTTATAAATGAACACTTTAAAGGGCTGATGAAAGTTCCCTTAGGACGTAGGTTTTTAAAAAGTAAATCCAGCTGGGCAGTGGTGGCACACACCTTTAATCCCAGCACTTGGGAGGCAGAACCAGGCAGATTTCTGAGTTCGAGGCCAGCCTAGCCTACAAAGTGAGTTCCAGGACAGCCAAAGAGAAACCCTGTCTCGAAACAAAACAAAACAAAACAAAAAATACAGCTTTGTATTTTAACAATTTATGCTTCTGTTCTGACCAATCTGATAGCAACTTTTACTTTTTTCCCTTTTATTCAATAATATCATTTTACTTAAATCATTTTACTAAATTCACTACATTAAAATACTTCTGAAATAATTACCTTTATAAGGAACAATTTTTTAAAAAAAAAAGTAGATACATCTTAGGATTATACAATTTATCAATCTACTTGTATAAACCTACATTTTTAGATGATGAGATAGTCTATTGGGAAAAGGAGCTTATGGCCAAGCCACACAACTGAACCCAGAATCCACATGATAGCCAGCTAGAGCAGACTCCTGCAAGCTGTGCTCTTGATTTCCACGTTCATGCACACACATATATACACACACATAAACACAAAAATATAAAAGAAAATGAAACCAAAAAGCAGCCTGTGTTTATAGAATACATACCTGGCACCTTCAATGTCCCCAACATTACAGTAGGCAGCTATCAGCCTCTGGTATGTTACCTGCAATGAAATGGGCTGCTTAACATTTTCATGCATAAACATGTTTTCCTGAAAAATAACACAAGTGGATGTGGTTGCTCAGGACCCACAATAGCAGCTACCTACTCGATTTGGTTGAATGCTTGCTCCCTCCATCTTTGCCAGGAAATCAGTAGGTGAAAACTTGTATTCATTTTGAAGATACACTTTAAGTAAAGCATTATAATGACTGACATTATACACGGTACCTATAAAAGAAATTTAAATCAAATGTTTAGAAGAGCATTTAACATGCTATCTGTAGTATCAGTGAGTTCTGCAGGCACTAATGGGTGCTTGTGAAACACAGCGCTGCCTTCATATGAGAACTCACTAACGATATGGAACAGAGGCAGCCTGGAGGGATGGCTCAGCAGTTAAGAGCACGAGTTTGATTCCCAGCAACCACATGGTGGCTCACAACCATCTGTACTGGAATCTGATGCCTTCTTCTGGCATGCAAGCATGCATGCAGATACAGCACATTCAATATACACTGAATGTATGAATGAATGAATGAATGGCAGAAGCATTCCTACAAAGCAGTCCTTACCATGCTACAGATGAACTGTGACTACAAGCCTTTTATAAAGAAGGACTGTTGGCATTTCTCTTAATATTTACCAGGTCAGTTAAAGCCTTGGCCTCAAAGACCTGTCCCTCCTTCATTGTGACACCATTTTCAGCCTACTAGCACTATTTGGCCATATTCTAACATCCTTGTCTTCTTCCTGTGTGGATACTGCCTACGGTGACATCTGTTAGGACAACCATGCAGCCAACTCTACCCACAAATGACACTGTGGCCATCCCATCAGTCTAAGAGTGGTGTCCAGTTTTTTGGCAGTGCAGTATGCCTCTGACCTACAAATGTCTTCAGTTACATTCACAGCTATCTTGGGATGTGTGTGACCTTATAGGCGGGCACCATTACGGGGAGTCCAATCTCTTCAGTACTGTAACATTTTTTAGTAGGGAGTTACAGGGAGCAATGTGTTAGTTAGATCTATAACATGATTCTGTAGACCAGGCTGGCCTCGAACTCAGAGATCCGCCTGCCTCTGCCTCCCAAGTGATGGGTTAAAGGTGTGTGCCACCACCGCCCAGCCTAAAATGTAATTTTCAAAGCACCAACGCTTATTTAAAAAAAATCAACTCAAGGGGTGGGAAAGGCAGTTTACACAGGGTGGACGGCTTTAGACTTAACACATTGAGGCAGCTCCTTCTGATCTTCAAGCACTTAAAAATCAGGAATGAATACCAGTTATCAAGTGGTCTTCAAATTATTTTTTAATATTCAAAATTTTAGTTTTTGATTTTTTTTAAGACTATGTAGACCAGACTGGCCTCAAATTTACAGAATGCCACCTGCCTCTGTCTCCTGTGTTGGGATTAAGGACATGTGCCACTATATTCCAGCTGGCTCAAATTTTTTAAGTATAAAAAAAGGTATTTAGCCAGGCATGGTGGCAAGTTTAAGGCAAGCATCCTCTGAGATCCATGTTAGCCAGAGTGACTTAGCAGAAGCCTGTCAACAGAGCAACAGCAAAGCCAGAATGCACTGAGTACAAATTAGATGTGGTGTTTGTCATCCTTCTACACCAGAAATATTTCAATATAGTGGACACACATACACAGGAAAACATACTCCTTGTGGATGATGGTACACTGCGTATGCCGTACAACATCTTAATTTTTCATGTCTAGTTCACCAAAATGTGCAGATTCATGCGATTCTATCACAGAATCTCCATAATTTATAGATCTGACCCCAGTGAGAGGCACTAGGACTGTCCAGCCCCCTGCTATTTATAAGGAGCTACAGTAGAGCCCTCTTGTGTGAGCATGCTCCCTGGTAGCTGAGATCTAACAATGCTCCAGGACTGTGGAGTGAGTTACAAAGTTACAATCACAGCCCAATGCCTCTTTTCTCACTTACCAAAATTCTAATTTATGATATGAAAAGTACTTTATTCTTAATGCCCCTAGATGTCACTATAACTCACCAAATAAACATATTGCAAAAAAGTATTAAATCAAGAAGTCATGATAAAATAAGTTTATAATACTTATGTGAAGAACACTTTCAGTGGAACAGAAAAAAAATATACCTACACCTTTATGTCATGTACCAAAACAATCATACCTAACTGCTGAAGTCCGTCCCATATCTTATGAGCAAATTCTGTCCTCTCCGCAAGACTCAGTTCAGGGAGGAGTGAGCCACAGCTGCGCAGCAGAAGCAAGGCTTGATTGCTCCCTGGGCTACCTGTGCAGAAACAGTTAGCGGGTCACAGGAGGCAAATACCAAAGCTGAACCTGAAGCTTATAAATGATGTGAAAACCTTCAGGCTTTTAAAAGAGATCCACAGCCTCCCGGCTCACCAAAGACAAAACAGCATCCAATCCACAACACTAGTAAATATTACAACATAAAAGTTTAATAGCAGGCTGCTCTAAAAAGGCTAAGGTTACAAAACTTACATAATCTGTAAAACTAATGAGTCCAAAGAGAAGCAAACTTTAAGCAGTGGTGGCTACACGTCCAAGGCTAAGCTTCTCGGGGTCTTACGAAAATTACAGAAAGCAGACAAGGACTCATCTCACCTCAGGAAAAGCTGAAACCACACAAAGAAAGAAGAGAAAACCTGGTGTCCTCTACCTCAGCTCACCACTGCAAGCAACTCTAGAAACCAGGGGAAGCAAATGTTTTTGTTGACTCTGAAATGAACTCTAAACAAGATACTTTTATGTTACTTCAAACTCTGCCTGGATGAACTAGAAGGACAGCAAGATCAGAGTCACAGTTGACATATGAACAGTATCAGTCACAGCTGACACTCAATGTCAAATGAGACAGAGAAACTCTCACATACCTGAGCGACACGTGCTCTCAAAGACTTTCTGCAGAAGGCCCTTTGTAATGCGGCCTGTTCTCCGGACAGAACTATTCAGTCTCATTAGAGCCCAATCAAACTGATTGCCATTCCTTCTTATAGGAGCAGGCTCCTCTTGAAGATCCCTTTTTTCAGCAACAATGGCATATAACCTGGCTTGGCTCAGTAGCTCTCTGTAAAATGAAATACAATAAATAATAAACTAAGTAAACTGTTACCTACACAGGGTATCACTTGTGTGAAGTTACCAAGTTCTGACAGTCACTAAATACTAAAACTGCAATGCAACAGTGGCAACAATCAATCAATCTCTCTCTCTCCCTCTTCTCTCTCTCTCTCTCTCTCTCTCTCTCTCTCTCTCTCTCTCTCTCTCTCTCTCTCTCATGCACATGCACACACACACACAGTGCTTCTTCTGAGTGGATTGATAACCTTCAACCTGAAGTCATTTCAAACTAGAAAACTAAAATCGTGTTTTCTTAATAAAGGAAAATGAAGCAAACCCTTCTCATTTGTATAAGTGACACAAAAGGCCAAGGTGGAGTCCAAACTCTAAAACTACCTTCAGGTTTCTTTTCCGGGCATAAGCTATTATGATTGTAACTAAGTGACATCATTATGGTGTAATGAGGTTATGCCATTATGAACGAGGCACCCGCTTTCATGGCTCTGCATCTGTCAACACAGTTTGAATGCTTCTCTCGCTCTTTAAAGTAGTAACCATCAAAAGTAAAACTGCACTCTGGCCTTAAACATTATTTTTAAAGATGTCATAAGAGCTTAGCTAAGATCATAATAATATGTTTCTACAGAATAAACAATCTTTTTGTCTTGTTTTTTTTTATTTTTTGAAACAGGGTCTCATTTAGTCCGGGCTGACCTGGCACTTCCAATAGAACCAACAATAACTTTGAACTTCTATTTTTCCTGCTGAGATTTTTCCTATTTTTCCTTCTATTTTTACCTCTGCTGAGATAGCAGGTCTGAGACAAAATTATTCAGTGCAAGGATGGGGCTCACACCCTACAATCTGAGCTACCAATATCTCTAGAAGAAACAACTCTTTAAATCATTTTTTTTTCCCCCGAGACAGGGTTTCTCTGTATGGCCCTGGCTGTCCTGGAACTCACTCTGTAGACCAGGCTGTCCTGGAACTCAGAAATCTGCCTGCCTCTGCCTCCCAAGTGCTGGCATTAAAGGCGTGCGCCACCATGAAAGACCCCTGGGGGAGACCCCCACTCAAATCTCGGGAGGACGTACACCCAAGGAATCACGAAACCACATCTTGATGTAATTACAAGAGGTATATTTTAATTTTCAGGACGCCCTGGGTCGGCTCCATTATCTCCTGCATGAGATAACTGTGGTAAGTAAGACTAGGTGCCTCCTCTCCTATTAAGGCTAGAGAAAGGCAGCCCAGTAGAGGAAAGGGTTCCAAAGGCAGGTGACAGAGGCAGAGACAGCTCCTGCTAGGAGTCCCACATGAAGACCAAGCTATACGACTGTGACGTGTGGAGGGTCGAGGTCAGTCCCATGCAGGCTCCCTGGTTGGTAGTTCAGTCTCTGTGAGGCACAACTTTTTTAATGGAGCTTTACATGTTAGTATACATTATCATCATCAACAACAACAACCCAGTCCAGAATTTATTTTTCTATTAATTTCCTTGTACAAGGCTGGTGGTGACTAAACCAGGGTTTCCCATAGGCAAAGCAAACACTCTATCCTAACCTGAACTACAGACAGAACTGACTTTTTTTTTTATAGATTTATTTATTACTATACATAAGTACACTGTAGCTGACTTCAGACACCCCAGAAGAGGGCATCAGACCTCGTTATGGGTGGTTGTGAGCCACCATGCGGTTGCTGGGATTTGAACTCAGGACCTTCAGAAGAGCAGTCAGTGCTCTTACCCGCTGAGCCATCTCACCAGCCCCCAGAACTGACTTTTAAGTCAACTCTGGCATACCTAGAAGGAAGCAGGAGCTTCACATCATAAGCAATGGGCATGCTGTCTCAGAGAGGACTGGGACATGCTCATGGCTGGCCAAGCTGGGTCCACACAAGTTAAGAGGCCAGCATTCAGGCCTGTACAAGCTGATGCATCCTGCCTGTAAATTCTAATGCTCCAACTGATGTAACCACAGAAGGAGAACGTATCAGCTCATACAGCTACCAACGCTAACAGCTTCCTCGTATTTTAAGGTAAACATACTCCAGCTACCCATGCATTTTCTCTAGTAAAATCTGGTATTTCATAGTTTTGTTGTTGTTGTCTTTTTTGTTAATAATGGTGTGGCACAGTATCCATATTTTGAAATATATAAATACATGAATAAATGAATGAATGAATATGTGGACCTGAGGATAAACTTGAACAACTTAATCATTTCTAAGGCTGCACCATTTTTTTAGAATAATTTTGAGAAAAGCACAGCTCACACACATACATGTTCCTCTCTAGTTTCCCTAACCACCGAGCTACACTAGTGTCCTGCATTTGCTAGAATGACAAACTGACCAGTGTTAACTGGTACCTCTCTTTCCTGGCTATTTTATATCAACTTGACACAAACAAGCGTCATCATAGAGGAGGGAGCCTCAATTTAAAAAATGTCTCTATATAGATCTGGCTGTAAGCAAGTCGCTGGCACATTTTAATTAGTGATCAATGGGAGAGGGCCCAGCCCATTGTGGGTGGTCCCACCCTTGGGCAGGCAGTCCTGGGTTCTATAAGAAAGCAGGCTGAGCATGCCACTGAGAGCAAGCCAGTAAGCAGCACCCCTCCAAGACCTCTGCACCAGCTCCTGCCGATGTGAGCCTCTGCTACTCTGTCAGTGAGGTAAACTGCATCCACTGCAGTGCGCTACTCCATAGTCCAGTCTGTCAGCACTGCACTCCCTTTCACCCTTCTCCACCGCTGTACACACACACACACACACACACACACACACACACATACACACACGTGTTACACTGAGTCCCAAACCCAAGATGACAGCACAATTGCTTCACTGCCTGACCGCTCACCCTTCACATCCTATCTGCTGAGTCCTGCTGAGGTCCCTGAGGCCCTTGCTGGAACCAGAACACAAAAATTTCCACACGTTAGACACATCTTCTCCCAAACCATCTTTCTTCATGCTATTTAGGATCCTGAATATTTTCTTTTTACATTTGTCACAGAAACTTATCAAGTTCATTTGAATGTACTGTGTGTCAATATGTTAGATAGTGAGGCAACTAATGAATCTTCAACTTTCAACCTTTCAGTTGTAGTAGTATAAAGAGGAGGAGCAAGGGCCACTGATAAAAAAGTAGCAAGTCTCCACTTTAGATAACTTTACAGTGACAGATAGATGTCTGAGCTAGAAGGCACAGTGGACATACTCATCCTAACACTCAGGAGGCTGGGTCAGGCGGATGCTGGAGCTCCGGGTCATCCTCAGCAACAAATCAGGACTAAGGATGAAGAGAGGATAATCCTAAGGATGTGCATAACCTGCGTGAGTATTCAGACAGAGGCTGAAAAGTCTATGGGCCAAATAAGCAACACTGGATAGGATGTGTGGACAGGGAGGCTTTGAATGAGAAATTTCCCCGTAGTCTTGTGTATTTGAACACTTGGTCCTCAGCTGGTGCTGCAGTGTGTGGAGGTCTAGGAGGTGTGGCCTTGCTAGTGTGTCACTAGGGGTGGGCTTGAGAGCTTAAACCTCACCCTACTTCCAGTTTGCTCTCTCTGCTCCCTGCCTTCAGTAAAAGGTGTCATTCGTCCTTACCACCACGGTCAACTAACTCTCATCCCTCTGGAAGCAGGAGCCAAAATGAAGTCTCTTCCTCCTTAAGATTTCTTTCCATAGTGCTTTACCACAGCAACAAAAGTGACATGGGAGAGGCAACAAGAGACTGGGGCAGGTTGTGTGTTGTGAGGCGAACAGCTGCAGTTTTACCCTAGGTACCCCCTCACTCTAAAATGCTTTTAAGTAGAGGCGGTGTCATGATCACTTGTATTGAGAACAACAAAACACCCCTGTACAGCTGCCAGAGGTGCTTCGAGAATACAGCAGAGCCCTCTTAGAAAGAGGACTTGGTGAGACTGACTGAAGCTTCAACCACAGGGGCATTGGAGGAGAGAAAATCATTCCCAAGGCCCACCTGACCAAACCACAAATTCTAGGCTACAAGTCTCATTGATATCATAATTCCCTTTTCTCACTTAACAGAGAAAATGCCACATAAAGATGCTGTAGAAAATCATGCTTACTGCCTACTGTTGTGTGCCCTTGTTCTGAGCACCTGCCAGTGCACCCTCACAGACATGAACTTAAGGCTCCCCTGGGTTCATGGTAAGAGCACTCACTGGCCTGGGTTCAGGCTCTGCCATTTTCACAGTCTGAGACTTTGGCCGAATTGTCACAACTTCCTCCACTATGGTTTGAATGTTGTCCCCTCCAAACCTGATGCTGAATTCAACTGCCACCATTATGGACAGCAAGATGGAGCTCTCATGGAGTCTTTCAGGAAGAGGTCTGCTCTTCTGCCTTTCACCATCAGATGACACCCAGACCAGAAGGCCAGGCTAGAGAGATGGCCAAGAAGGTTAATGACTGATTGCCGCCAAGGCTGATAACCAAAGTTCAATCCCTGGGACCCACATGGTAAAAGAACAGAACCAATTCCTGCAAGTTGTCCTCCAACCTCCACTACATGCAAGCCATAGTATATATGCACATGCCTTTAGGTGTGCCTGTGTCTGTATGGTCGCGCACACCTTTAAACTCATTATTTAGGAGGCACAATCAAGTGTTAAAAGTCAACCTAATATACATTACAAATTATAGGCCACTTATAGAATATATCCTGAGGCCTTGTCTCAAAATACACGAAGGGGGGCTGGTGAGATGGCTCAGCAGGTAAGAGCACTGACTGCTCTTCTGAAGGTCCTGAGTTCGGATCCCAGCAACCACATGGTGGCTCACAACCACCTGTAATGAGATCTGACACCCTCTTCTGGTGTGTCTGAAGACAGCTACAGTGAATTACACTGGAGTAAGCGGGCCAGAGCAAGTGGGGCCGGCAGAGGTCCTGAGTTCAATTTCCAGCAGCCACATACATGATAGCTCATGGCCATCTGTACAACTACAGTGTACTCAAAATACACGAAGGAAGGGAAGGAAGATAAAGAGCAGAGGGGTTAGGAAGACAGCTCCATTGCCACGACTGTTGGTCATGCTCTTGCTGAGGACCGAAGTTCGACTCCCAGCACCCACACTTGGCAGCTTGCAGATGTCTCTAACTCCAGCTCCTTGCAGTGTCCTCCAGCTGGAGGACAGGCATCTTCTGGCCTCCATAGATACTGGTGTGTTTGAGAGCACAGACACACACAGATACAGACCCACAGACATGTACACAGAGAAACAGACAGACAGACACAGACAAATACAGACACTGATAGATAGACACACACAGACATAGACACAGACACACACATTTTAAAATAAGAAATAGGAAGGCCTTCACCAATGCCAACCTCTTTAATACTGTACTTGGAGGCCAAGTACAGTATTAAAAAGTAAAAAAAGTATTTTTTCTGCTCCTAATAAGTTACTTAGTCTCAGATACTCTCCCTTTAAGCCTAAACCTTAAGGGGACAGGGCAGGAGAGATGGCTCAGTGGTTAAGAGCACCGGCTGCTCTTCCAGGAACAAAGGTTCAGTTCCCAGCACCCACGAGACAGCTCACAACCAGCTGTTAACTACAGTTCCAGGTGATCTGACACCTTCTTCTGGCCTCTGTGGGGACCAAGCACACATGTGGTACACAAATCTACATATAGAAAAATGCTTACATGCATAAGACTAAACCAAACAGTGTTTTTCAACAAGAGGACAACAGCACTTCCTTACAAGAGTATTACTTGTTAGAGTAACTGAGATCATGCAGTAGGTCTCACAATATACTTCCAGGCAGGATGGTTTCAACATTACATGTAGACAAGGATTCTCCATTTCAGTAGATTTACTTTTTAAAAGATTTTAAAGTCACATCTAGCTCTTTTCATATTAACATTTTTACTTAAGGCAAAGTTATAAAAATATTAGTTTAAAGCTGAGTGGTGGTGGCGCACACCTTTAATCCCAGCACTTGGGCGGCAGAGGCAGGTGGATTTCTGAGTTTGAGGCCAGCCTGGTCTACAGAGTGAGGTCCAGGACAGCCCGGGATACACAGAGAAACCCTGTCTCGAAAAACCAAAAAAAAAAAAAAAAAATTAGTTTAAGAGCTTTAGAGATGGCTCAGTCGTTAACAGCACTGGCTGCTCTTTTAGATGAAGTTCAATTCCCAGCACCCAGAGGGTAGCCAACCATCTCTAACTCCAGTTCCAGGGGAATCTGATGCCCTCTTCTGGTCTCCATGAGTACTACATAAACATGGTGAACAAATACACATGTAGGCAAAGCACCCATTTACATAAAATAAAACCAATTTATTAAATGTCAATTTAAACCTAAAAACAATATAAACAAAAGATTAAATATATAAATAGCAAGTACTCAGAATGGGCCCAACAAAAAGTAAAAATCTGCGGGCAGAACACAGTGCCCTAGGTTTGGGCAACACTAAGAAAGTATCCCTAATGGGCCTGGCAAGTAAACTTAGCAAACATAATCAAAACACTTGCTAAAGCATTTCTCCTCTTTTCAGTCAATCAGAAGAAATCCTAATACCTTTTCAAAGACCTGTCCAAATTTAAAATATGCTGTGATACTTACATGACTCAGAGAAAGGTCATCGGCCTTCCTAAGTATTAGATTCTTCACCAGAGTAAATACATCTGCTAGAGCTGGAGAAGAGCTCAGTGGTGTAGAAGACCCTGGGCTGCTCCCCTGCACCACACATGTCTACCAAGTGTGTGTGTGGGGGGGGAGGTAATGTAACTCTAACCCTAATAAAACAATACTCAACAAGTAATCACTGTCTTATTATGGAAAGCAACAGTAAATGTGTAATTTTTTAAAACATTTTGTAAAATTAAGTTATAATAAATTTTCTCCTTGAAGTATTACTTAATACCACTATTCTCCAAAGTCTTGTGGAATTCAGCTTTCTCCCACCATGGTTTCATGCCACTAGCAGCCCCTCTGTTCTTGCTCCAAGCTGCTATCCTGAAACAGTAATCCCTTTCCCTCTTTATGGCCCCCTGTGCCAGGCTTCTCCCATATCTTAGCTATGGCAGGAAGTGCTGGCAAGTGCATTAGCCAGAGGTGAATGTAACAAGGTATTTTTGAGAATCTATACAATTAGAATGGCAGGGACTAGATTCTCAAGCTCCCATCTGGATTGTATATGCATTTATGTGCAACATTTTTATAGTGCTGAACAGATAGCTCAGCCACAAAAAGCACAAAGTGTTCTTGCAGAACACCTAAAAAGTTCAATTCCTGCTGGGCAGTGTGGTGCACGCCTTTAATCCCAGCCATTTCAGAGGGTTCACATGCACTTGTAATCCAATGCCAGGTCATCCAACACCTGCAGGAAGCTGTACTCATCTGTGTACACACATACACATCATTAAAAGTAAAATTTCTTCTAAATGACTGTCCTGTTAGTCATCCCCTTCAGCATCCAGAATGCATTCAAGAATAGCTCAGAATCAGAAAGCACAATCTGGGAGGCCTCCAATTCCTAACTCGTGTCATCAACTCAGAGACTGAGCTGCTGTACACGGCATGAAAGAGGCAGGTCTGGATGAGGTTTGTATTTAATGGGACTCTTGCTTGTCCTGATCTCCAAATGCACTCTTCCCTTCTACACCTGTCTTAGTCAGGGTTTCTATTCCTGCACAAACATCATGATCATGAAAGCAAGTTGGGGAGGAAAGGGTTTATTCAGCTTACTTCCACATTGCTGTTCATCACCAGAGGAAGTCAGGACTGGAACTCAAGCAGGTCAGGAAGCAGGAGCTGATGCAGAGGCCATGGAGAGATGTTTCTTACTGACTTGCTTCCCCTGGCTTGTTCAGCCTGCTCTCTTATAGAACCCAAGACTTCCAGCCCAGGGATGGCACCACCCACAAGAGGCCCTACCCCCTTGATCACTAATTGAGAAAATGCCCCACAGCTGGGTCTCATGGAGGCACTTCCCCAACTGAAGCTCCCTTCTCTGTGATAACTCTAGCCTGGGTCAAGTTGACCCACGAAACCAGCCAGTACAACACCCTAACCAATCTCCTGTCCTTTCTCCAGGAAAGGAAATCTTCAGTTCTGCATCACTCTCGAGGCCACCAATCTGCAGCACCAACACTGTTTCTAACTGGCCATGCTGTCTTTCTCACAGTCAACATAAATTTTGTCAAAACCTCCTCTAGGCCATGACCCTACCACATCAATCATGGAGCTAACATGGCAATCACCTGGCTTTTCCACCACTCCATACAAAATCAAAGTGTGGCTTCTAAGTCCATGGTCTTCTGTTTACTCTGTAAACACTTTGAACGCACAGTACGAAAGATGTGGCTCCCTCTTGGGCCTGAGTGGGAGGTGGCTTAGTGGCTAGAGGCACTTGCCTCAGTTTGATTCTTGAAGTCAATCCCCAGATCCACATGGGGGAAGGAGAAAGCTGAAAGTTGTCCTCGGACTTCATATGCTTACTATGTAGCACATGCACCCACACATGAGAAACGCACACTCACTCAGTCGGACTGAAGGACAGATGGCAAATGGACAGTCTCCTTCCCAAAAACAAATGTGACTGCCCCTTGTGAAATTACCAAGCAAGTATTGAGTTCTTCTTATGAGGGTGTAACGCCACTAAATGGGACTGCCTGCCATAGCTCCTACTGGTCACTAGCCTGTATACAGAGAGCCGAGGCTGAGTCCTGGGCTTCACACGCCCAAAGGGTCAGATTCTGAAACTACTGAAAGCTTTTCAAAATGTCTGAGAAAAAGAGAACATTTTCTTTTCTGAAAGATGAAAGCAGAAAGTGGCACATCTTGGTCCAGTAAAGCTCTCCTGATCAGTCCAACAGCACCTCTGTGATCTGCAGGCTTGCTAAGACAAGCAGAATCCCAGTCCCTGACCAGGTCTCTATCATCAGATTCTACACATTCACATGGTCGTTTTTGCTATGGCATGGGAAGGCAGAAAGTGTGAAACGACTCCAGTTTCCAAAGCACCTGTGAGAGCAGCTGCCAGGACGTGGCCCTAGAAACAGCAACAGTGGGAGCCAGTGGAGTGCCTACCTGGGAACATGAAATGACATGGCCGCTTCTCCAGTAACACTGGAGAAAGGATGATGGGGGCACCAGAGATGGGGCACCCACTCCAGATGAAGCAGAGCTTCCAGGATTTTATCATTTGTTAATGAAAGGGGACAATGAGATGTGAGAAAAATAAACAAAACAACAACAAAGCACAAGTACATGTGGGCTCTGACTAACAGAAACTACAACACTCACAGCTGTGTTCCATTCAAGACGTGTTGGGTTTGAAGTACCTGTAGCTGGGCAAGGAGCTATCAAACTGACGGTCCACCTCCAGGAAAAGCAATGCAGCTGCCAGGCTAGAGGGGCAAGTAGGGCCTAAGGCGCTGGAGATGAAAGGGTCAGCTACAAGAACACACAAGTGGGAGGCACGAGCTGCTGCTGCCAAGCCTCTAAGCACATAAGCATCTAATGTACAACACGGGGAAAAGCAGCAAGGAGGCAAGTGCAAAACAATCCTGAGAAGCAGAACTGACAGTCCCATCCTGGTGCCAGAAAAGGGGCATCCTAAAAAGCAAGGGAAGAGAGGCAGATTCTGTCAGAGACTCAGGCCAGAAACACACTTGATAATTACAATGTCTCCAGCAAAACTCAAGGAAACCAACACACATCCACATACTCAGAAATGACTTTTGGAAACACACTAGTGGTGTGGCACTGGCTCTCTCTGGGTGACAGTTAAGGAAGATTGCTGTTCCCCAAGGAGCATGAGTTCTACAGTTTAAAAAATAAACGGAAGCCGGGCGGTGGTGGCGCACGCCTTTAATCCCAGCACTTGGGAGGCAGAGGCAGGTGGATTTCTGAGTTCGAGGCCAGCCTGGTCTACAAAGTGAGTTCCAGGACAGCCAGAGCTACACTGAGAAACCCTGTCTCAAAAAACCAAAAAAAAAAAAAAAAAAAAAAAAAAAAAAAAAAAAAAATAAAAAATAAAAAATAAAAAATAAAAAATAAACGGGACTGGGGAGGTGGCTCAGCGGTTCAGAACACTTCCTGCTCCTCCAAAGGATCCAAGTATAGTACAAACCCATGGGCTTCGAAACCTTCTGAAGGCACCACACACATACAACAGAAAGAAAATTATTTTTCTGGTCATATGGTACACACCTTTTATTTCAGCACTCGGAAAGGAGAAGCAGGTGTTCTCTGTGAGTTCAAGGCCAGCCTGGTACAAGTCCCAAAACAGCCAGAGCTATATACAGATACTGTCTCGGAAAAAAAAAAAAAGTAGTAAGACTTCAAACAAAGCCTCAGCCATGGTGTGAAAACAGTGTACGAGAGTCAATGATAAGTTAGCAAAGGAGACAGGAGACCATTGGCAAGAGAGAGAGCAAGTGGGAAGCTTCTAGAGTAAACAGAATCCTGAGAAAGGCTGTGTTTTCCAGACAGGCTTAGAAGTTGTGGGACAGGAGACTAGCAGGAAAGTGTTCAAAGTCCAGAGAGAGAAAACAAATACTACTTCACTACCTGCCATGACCTGAACACAGCATTGAACAAGACCATGTACTGTGCTTCAATAGTTTCCTTTCTATGGGGAAACACACGTATGGGTCACACCATAGACAAAACCCAGGCATGTTACTGCTTAGTTTTTCTTCTACTTGTCTTTTGTTTATGTGTGCATACTGTGGAGGTCAGAGACAAGTTGTGGGAGCCGTTTTCTCCTTCCATGTGGGTCCTGAGATCAAACAAGGCCAGGCTTGCAAACAAAGGGCCTTTTCTTGATGAGCCACCTTGCTGGAAGAGAAAACTTCTGGAGAGAAACCCAGATGCTGAATGACAAAACAAGCTTTACGAAGACACTCAGCACCCTCCCTTACATTACAGACAGGACAGATCCAGTGCAGCTTAGTCAAAGGCCCATCCAAGATCACGCAGCAAGGAAGTAGAACCCAGGTCTGACAGAAACCCAGACCTGTCACTAAAATGTGTTCAATTTCTGCCAAACCCAACACCAGCACGGCAGCAGCCCTGGCCCAGTGGGGCCTCGTGTTAAGGACTACACTCTGGTCACTAGAGGAAAGCAAAAGGGACTGACACCACTGTCTCAGAAGACAGGAAAGCTAGGGGCATGGTTTCACTGTTCAGGCCTACCACAAAAACTTACAAATAAGCATCTTACAAAGACCTACGACTAAGTTGCTGAGACATAAAGCATTCCTCCATCTAATTACATGCAGTACCGGTCTGGCCCATGAAGACACTTGGTTCTTTACAGTGGCAAAGCAACTAATCCGCATTGAGCCCTGTATCTCCGGAAACAGTCCTTACACTGCGTCCATCTGTGGACCTAAAGAAACTTAAGGCCTGACCTGTTGAGTGATTTGTCCAATAGCATAATGCAAATAAACTGAAGCACCCTCAGTCCATGGCTCCCCACTCCAGATCATACTTCCTAAGTCTTTTTGCTAGACCCCAAAGTTCTCGTGTGGGTCGTTCAACTGTCAATTTCTCTCTCGTACTAAAACCTAAGCACCCATCTTCCTGTATCAGGTGACTAGAATATCTATGTTCATTAAGTGAACATACTCATTTCCCTATAACCTCAATCCAGAAGGGCATATTCATAAAAATACTTGACATTAACTAGGAATTTCACTTATTTTTGCAGTAAGTACATAGATGCCAACAGAGCGCCTTGCATGTGTCCACTAATCCATTCTATTGAAACAATCTCCAATCCATGACATCTGTGTAAATACTAAAGGAAAATTCCACTCAACAAAACAAAAACAAAAACAAACAAAAACAAAAAACAAAAACCGAACTGGCCGTAATCAAATGTCAAGCTCTAAACTATACCTAGTTCACTCAAAACTTCAAACCCTGTCCCCAAAAAGAGGAAAATGAAAAGCCAGAGCCTCGTCCTTGCCTACATACTAGCAGGTTACTGGTCACCAGTGTGGGAGAGCACCCAGGAAGGGTACTCCTTAGGTAAGGCACATCTGCCCCCACCTCAGCACCACCCACTCCCCCAAAGCCCTGGAGCTTCGCGGGCCGTCCGCGGCTGGAGCAGGTGGCGACCTCAAGTAGCAAGCCGGAAGCCAGCCATGCCCTCGACCATGACCTTCTCAAGACGCTCAACCTTGTCACCCCAAACCACTGGCAAACCATGGTGTGGGGGGAGGGGGGACCTCGTGCCTAAGCTGCCGGGACCACGGAATTGGAGCAAACGAGCAGGACTCCGGCCTGTCCAGCGTAGCCGGTCAGGAGGAAAGGTCCGGTACTCACCCTGCAGCCGGCCGGCCACCAGTGGCCGCAACCCAGAAGACGGAGGACAGCCTGCCGGGGCCGCCCGCAGGGAGGCGCAAGGACAGCGGGAGACGCGGGGCCGCTGCGGCCCCGAGCAGCAAACGCGCGGGTCTCAGCAGGGCTGCCATGGTTCAGCGTACCCAAGGCAGGATGCACGCTCCTGCAGAGGACCTGGAGGAACACGTGACGAGGTCGCTCCTAGTGAGACAAACCAAGGGCAGAGAGCGGCCAGCGGAGGGGGAGGCGGAGCCCCGCCAAGGCTCACGGGAAAGGCAAGCCGAGCTCGCGGGATAACCTGGATCCGCCTTCTGTTTTACAATACACCGTTTTTGTCTTCTGATCGCACTGTGCCTGTTTCCGTGTCCAGCGCGCCGGCTCTCAACGAGCGCGGCCACGTCACCCCTCCATTTTGCAGTTGGTAGAGCCCCTAGAGGTCGACTCCGCCCATGTACACGCAAGGGCTTGTGGGGGGCCAACTAGGAGCGACACCGAGGACTGCCGGGAAGGGCCGACGGTGCGGATCCCGGAGTTCCTGCGACGGACGTTCCAGCCTTGCCCCCTGGTTGCTACTAAGCTGCTGCCCTAGCTGCTCAGTGACGTAGTTCCTGCCGTAGCGCTCTGAAACGCCGGCTAGAGGAAACCCTCGAAGAAGAAAACTGGAGACTGGACCTCCAAGTTAACTATATGCTATTTGTGTGACTGGGGATGGGGTAGACGAGTATACAAATAAGTGTGAAGGCAATGCCTCGCTTCATGAAATAAATGGATTTTTAAAAAGGTCGTATAATTTTAAATGTCAAGGTTGAAGTTTCTCTTTCTCGCTGCCCCGCTCCGCTCCTCCTTTCAGTTAACGCACTAAGCAACTAAGGTAGTGGTGCAAAGGTCTGGAGCTAGTAAGACAAGTTCTCGCCCTCACAGAGCTTGCATTCTGAAAGGGTTTCCTGTGCACTCGCGTGAACCCAGGAACAAGTTTCCACTCTCTACTTAGCTTGACTGCTACCAAGTGAACAGTCAAATTCTCCCTCTGCAAGTTTTCCCATCTGACTGTTTCTCCTGCTAGACAACAAACTTCTGAGCGCACAGAATGTGGCCTCTTTTTGGGGAAAGCTCCTGCTCAGTTGAAGACACTCCGTGCTTTGAGCATTTATTGAATGGATATAAGTTTACGGTTAACTTGGCTTAGCTTTCTTTTGGAGAAGCTAATACCGCCCCAAGATGAATTTACTTAGTTACACTATAGAGCACCATGATAGAATGTAATTCATTCTCTCATTCAGCATTAGTACTATTTATTGAGCACTATTTATTTTGTGTTAGGCACTATTTGGGATGCTGAGGATACAACACGGGGAGTGTGGGGGGTGGATCTCAGTTTAGACAAAATTCCATACATTTAAAGAGACAGATAAGAATTGTGATATAGCTGGGCGGTGGTGGCACACGCCTTTAATCCCAGCACTTGGGAGGCAGAGGCAGGCAGATTTCTGAGTTCACTGCCAGCCTGGTCTACAGAGTGAGTTCTAGGACAGCCAGGGTTACACAAAGAAACCCTGTCTCGAAAAAAGCCAAAAAGAAAGAAAGAATGAAAGAAAGGAAGGAAAGAGAGAAAGGAAGGAAGGTTTGTTATATAAATAAAAGATTAAAGGTAGGTTACGGTTTGTGGCGATTAATCTTGATAGGATTTAGTATCAACTTGGAAACTAGCCTTTGAGCAAGTGGGGTAGTTTTTACATTGGATTAGTTGAAGTGGCAAGAACCACCCTGAATGTGAGTGGCACCACTGGATGAGTGGCAGGGCTGAATCAGAAAGGAGAAAGCGTTGAGCACCTCAGTCTCCATTTCCTGACAGCAGGTCCATGTAAACCCAGCTCCTGCTGCCATGACGACCTGCACCCATTATGAACCAAAATAAACCTTTCTCCCTTAAGTTGCTCTTCTCAGAAAAATCAGGGAAAATCACTTGAACAGAATCCCAAAGGAGAAAGCAAAAATTGTCTGGAGGAAAAGGAGAGCCAGCTCTCACTCCAGTTTCACACAACAGCAAATTCAAAACCCTAAATCGAAGAAAACAGAAAGAGCCCAGATGAAAAGGATGAGCAGGAGCTGGGTTGGGCCGGGAGGTCAGAGTGGTGTTTGGCAGTCCGATCCTGCAGGCCTTGAATGACCTTTGCACCCACAGGGAGCTGACAGTCAGGACTTAGACCGTTATATAGATGAGATGGAACACCCTTGGGGGAATTGATGTGTAGCTGTGATACAAATTCATTTGCTTTCTAAAAAAAAATATTTATTTTATTATGTGTATGAGTGGGTTTTTTTTTTTTTTTTTTTT
>NW_022196912.1:8643349-8645922 GCF_008632895.1 Mastomys coucha | reverse complement strand
TTGCCTGCATGTATACGTGTGACCGCAAGTGTGCCTAGTGCCCTTGACGGTCAGGAGAGGGCTTCGATCTCCTGGAAGGGCAGTTATAGACAGATGCAAGCTGCTGTGTGGATGCTGGGAAATGAACCAACCAGCATGTGCAACTTTCAAAAAGAATGCAGAGAGTACAGGCACTTGTCACACCCAAGGAAAGCTAAGGGTTTGGATGCAAATGTGAAATGAGGCTGGTGCAAGTACCTACGATAATGGGCTTTCTAAGTGTTTACTCCTAAAACTCTACTCCTTGGTTGTGACATGTGGTCTTAATTGTTATTGTCAGCATGTTGGAACTCAGAATCAATCACCTTGGGGGTAAGCTCTTGGGAAGCTCCTTGGTGTTGGGAACCATGAGAGCCCTGAGATAAACATCCTGCCTGACAATCACAAGGATCCGGCTTGGCCCTGGGAAAAGAACATTCATGGGAATCCACCCCCTCCCCACCTATCATCCACCCCCTCCTCACCTGTCACCCTGGAGCTCAACCCCAGAAGATTTTGTAACCTTCCATCTCCCTCCTTCCTCTCCCCCTCCCTCCAAGATTTTTGCTTTAAATATGCTCTCCTCAACCAAGTAAACGGCTCTTGACAAGCAATGCTTCCTTGAGTCCTGTCGTCTCTCTTGCCCATTCTTTATTCACAGGTTGTGACCCTCCTCGTTCCCCCGAATAATGTGACCTGCAGGCCAGGTCAGGTGGCAACCGATGTGGGGCTCGAGGCACGGGTCACCTCCTGGACGGATTAAGATCTAAGATCGCGATCGAATCCAGGTTCATGACTGACGCTGCTCGCCCGGTTGCTCCAGTCATTAGGTAAGTCATCCGTCTTAGACATCTCAAGAATGGGCCATTCCATGTCTAAAGAAGTCTGCTTTATAAAGGACTTAAAAGAAGCTCTCAGAGAGAGGGGCATAAGGGTAAAGAAAAAGGACTTGGTAAGATTTTTCATCTTTATTGATGAGACATGTCCTTGGTTTATGATTGACGGGCCAGTTATCCACCCCAAGAAATGGCAGAGGGTTGGTCGTGAACTTAATGAAAAAATAAAACTTGAAGGAGACAAAGCAGTCACAGCAACAATCTTTACATTTTGGGGTCTCATCCGAGACATTCTTGAGGGCGCTGATTCCGATTCAGGGAAACATCAGCTCCTCTCAGTTGCAGAACTCTGTCTCTCACAGTCCCGGCCTGGGTCCTGTCCCCCTTCCATCCACCCTCTTGCTCTCCATCTCAGACCTCTATTTCCTTTACTCTCATTGATATGCCACAGGAGGACTGTCAGATTCCGTCACTGCCTGCCTGCCTGCCTGCCTGCCGGTGCTCCCGCCGCCCCTCTAAACCCACTTCTCCCCTCCCCGTCCCCCCTCCCTCTTCATGTCATCCTCCTCCTCCCTATGACGACCCTTTCTCCGCTGCAGAGAAGGGCTTTTCTAAACCTCTCTGCGCTCCAGTCTTCCGCCAACTGTCTGCGCCCATAAAACCCACCTCTTCTCCCTCTGCCCCCGCTGCCTTCCTCGCAACTCCCAAACCGCTCAACCCTGGTGATGCTACCGCCCTTGAGGAGGAAGTGGCCCGGTATCATTCTGAAGATTGGCCTCCCCTAACCCTGTCCTCTGCCCCTCCCCTGCCTCCTAACATCGCCTCTGCCCTCCCACCTTCTTTCTTAGACATGAAGACTCGCCTCATCTCCCAAATTCAGGAACTGACCAAGATTCTTCAACTCCAGGAATGCTTTTCTCACCTTTCAACTCTCTGCTCTTCCTTCTCTAACGCTCATCCCTGTTTCTCACAGCGCCCCTCAGTCCACTTGACTTTTCCTGTCACTCGTTCTCAGACTACTGGAGAGCCCAGCCCGCTCCTGCCTCTAGTCCTCGTCTGCCTCAGCCACCTGTCACTTGGTCCGAGACACGCCCATCTGCCCTAGCCTCTGCTCCTTCTTCTACCCCTTCTCGCCTTCCTTCTTCCTCTGCACCTCTGCGGTCCACAAACAAAGATCCCCCTCCTACTCATGAACACTCTGATTCGGAGGCTGAACAGTCTGATAGCGACCTTGAACTTGATAATGAGAATGAAAGTGAGACCGATAACTCAGTTCCCGTCCCCATGGTCTATTGCCGGCTCCCATTCAAAAAATTGGAAAAACTCAATTCTGCTGTCAGAAACTATGGCCCAAATGCCCCCTTCACCCTCTCCCTATTAGAGAGTATCAGTGGCGATGACTACCTTACACCAAAGGAGTGGCTTTCTGTTACTCAGACTGTTCTGACTCAGGGCCAGTTCCTCACCTGGCGAGCCAATTGGGATGATCGTTGCTGCTCCTTGGCTCACGCCAACAGCCAGAGTAGCCGTGTCTCCACCAGACGGTGGACACTAGACAAACTTCTTGGTCAAGGCAAATATGCCTCTGATGAAAAACAAAGAGGCTTTTCATTTATCAATTGTTGAGACTGCCATCCATAATCAGACAATCTCCTACTATTCCCCTTCTTCCCCACTCTGGCTGTTAATTCTCCCCACTACCTTTTCACCTACACGGCT
>NW_022196912.1:8641088-8641512 GCF_008632895.1 Mastomys coucha | reverse complement strand
TTCTTCTCTCCTTTGGCCCTTGGGCCTTCAATCATCTAACTACCTTTGTTAAGAATCAGGTTGACTCCTCTACCAAACCGGTGCAGGTCCACTATCATTGCCTTGACACTGAAGAACCATCGCAGGCTCCCATCTCTGTGGCCCCGCATGCCCCAGACTCCCCGCCCTTCGGCCAGCCTCTCAACTTTCGGGTCTTACAAGAGGGACGCTGGAAAGATAGGTTTTGCTTTGGGTCTCGCTAGGAATGGTCCATCCCATCTCCCTCTCTATTCAAAAAAGCCTAAGGCCATCAGCCTTGACCCACCCTGGCTCTCTCCCCACGACAAGGGACCTGGTAAGTCAGAGACGGAGCTGGCATTAAGTCTTGACAGCCTAAGACAGGGCAGCCCTGTGTGGGAGGGTTGACCCAGTGACGGGTAAGAGT
>NW_022196912.1:8640542-8641078 GCF_008632895.1 Mastomys coucha | reverse complement strand
TGTCCCTCTTCTTGAAACTGTCCCCTTCATTAAACCTGATACAAAAGCTTCTCCTCTCTTTGCTCAGATCCAAAGCCTTATCTCCAGACGCTCCCAGCCCCCCACCTCCAACTCTATTCCAGCCCACTATTCCTTCTGGGCCCCCACGTTCAGCAGAGGTCATAATTAAGTTAGCCAATGCCTCAATTGCTACGCTCAAACATGATAGTTCTCCTAAGTATCCTGAATGCTGGATGTGCTTTTCCCCAACCCCACCATTTTATGAAGGCTTTGCCTTGCTTTCCACCCCCATTTTTACCAATAATACTTCCATGGCTGTTTCTGCCTCAGGCCCTGAGCATGGCATAACTGTTCAGTCCATTTCTGGGATCGGCACCTGCCTTCTAGGCCCCAATATGCTCCCTCCTCAGTCCCTTGCAGGAGTTTGTAATCAGACTATTGTTCTTAATCACACCTATATGTATGTTTTTGCACCTAACAATACTTATTTTGCCTGCTCTCTGGGCTTAACGCCTTTTTTTGTATTCCCCTATCTT
>NW_022196912.1:8635372-8639110 GCF_008632895.1 Mastomys coucha | reverse complement strand
ATTCTTTATTCACAGGTTGTGACCCTCCTCATTCCCCCGAATAACGTGACCTGCAGGCCAGGTCACCTTGGTGTTAGGGTTTTAGGTGAGAAAACAACCCTGAGTATGTTTGTATGTATGTGTTATGAGTGTGTGTGTGAGTGTGGGGTGTGTATGTGGGATGTGTGTATGTGAGTGTGAGGGTTTGTATGTGTGGTATGTGTGTGTGAGTGAGTGTGGGGTTTGTGTGTGGGGTGTGTGAGTTTGGGGTGGGGGTTCCATGTGCTGGAGTCCCAGAGTGGATAAAAAGACAAAGTGAGTCAAGTTCTAGTAGTTCATCTCTCTTCCAACTACAGATGCGATGTGACGAGCAACCTCATGTTTACACAGCCAGGCTTCCCTCCATGACTGTATACCTTCTCAAAGCATGAGCCAAAACAACTCCTTCCTTCCTTTCACTGTTTCTGTCACGTATTCTGCCACAACAACTAGCAAAGTAACCTGCCAGCTGACACCCCATCACCATACCAACCTGTGTTCTCTACTTGTAACTGTGACACAATGTCCCACATGAAGGGCTTCCTAGGTCTATTTTGGTTCATCGTTTCAGAGATTGAAAAGATCAGCTCAGGAATTTTGGAAAGTTCATGGAACTCTGGCCACTCCTGAAGGGAGAGGCTAACTAACATTCCTCAGACCACAGGGTGGGAACCTTCCTGCAGGTGGGAACACATTCCACAGGGTGGACCTTTGCCCACCTTCAGACAAGGGAAGTCCTTGCCACCTCATTCCCTAAAGACCAATCTGTTTAAAAAGTCACACTGTTCTGCCAATCACATTGTGCCTAATGGCTGCTGCCCTGAAAACTGTATAAAAGCTCACTGAATGAGCTATCTGGGGTCGTCCCAGACCTGAAGGACGACCCCAGTGCACTGGAACAATAAATTCCTCTTGCTTTTTTCATCGATTCAGGTTCCACATGGTTCATTCAGGGGGTCTCCGGTAAGCTAGGGCTCCACAGTCTTACAAAGTCTTGGTCAATGTTTTCTTTGCCTGCCTCACTTGAGCAGAACATCAAGTGGAGGGAATGTGGAGAAGAGGGTTATCTTAGGGTTTTACTGCTGTGAAGAGACACCATGACCAAGGCAAGTCTTATAAAGGAAAACATATATTTGGGGCTGGCTTACAGGTTCAGAGGTTCAGTCCATTATCATCAAGGTGGGAGCACAGCAGCATCCAGGCAGGCATAGTGCAGGCAGAGCTGAGAGTTGTACATCTTCATCTGATGCTAGTGGAAGACTGACTTCCAGGTAGCTAGGATGAGGGTTTTAAGCCCATATCTACTCCAACAAGACCACACCTCCTAATAGTGCCACTCCCTGGGCCAAACCATCACAAAGGGGTGACCATTGATTTCTAGAAGGAAGATCCACATCTTAGCTGTAACCCCCTTTAAAAAAAAAAAAAAGACAAAAACAAATTACGTACTTCAAACATACTGTGACACAGTAAACATCTCCATTCCCAAATGAAGCAATGGGCCCTCAGAACAGAGGGATGGGACCAAAGAGAGACCCAAACCCAGCAGGACAACATAAATGCTACAACTCCACATCCAGCACCAGCTGGAGAAATTAAAGCTTTAAACCTGTGCTGACTAGGAAGAAAATTTATGGGCCTAAGAATCCATCACAAACTGGCCACATAGGCCTGGGAAAGAGCAAACAAGTTGTTAGATATCATAAGAGCTGGCAGGTCAAGAAGACATAAAACTATAAACATAGAGGAAAACATGTCTAGGCAAACAAGGACATGTCCAAGGCCCAGGCCTGCAAAGACGTGCCTGGCAGACACTAAGTAATGGACCATCTGGTCCTCTCAGATATGGTTTAAGGTCAGATGCTCTGTTGACTCAGATTAACACCAACCTTAGGAATTTTCCACTCTGTTCTGTACATAATAGTTAATATTTGAACTAGCCAATCATGTATGACCACACTGATCCCTTTGTTCCCTCAGACCTTTTTCCTATAAAAACCTCTAACTTTCAAGCCTCGTGGTCGGCTCCATTATCTCTTGTGTGAGATAGGTGTGGTGCCGAACCAGGGCATCCTGAAAATTAAAATATACCTCTTGTAATTACATCAAGATGTGGTCTCTCGTGATTCCTTGGGTGTACGTCCTCCCGAGATTTGAGTGAGGGTCTCCCCCAGAGGTCTTTCAATATCACAATGGAAGATCCAATAGTCTTGAGCAGCCCCAGCATCCTTGCTATTTACACGTTCTAGTAAAGATGGGGGCAGGGAGCGGAAGAAGGAGAGAAAGAAAGGGAGGGAGACAGGAGGATCATGATAGAACACTGCTTGCTCATCTTCAGTTCAGACCTTGCCTGTGTCTTCAAAGAATACTTAGACATACTCATGAAGCAGGGCACAACTGAAGAGAAGTCCAGAGGCATAGTCCTTACTCTCCCCTTGGCTCATTCTGAACAATGTAAAACTCTCAGATGTTAGAAAACTAGAGCTCTGATTTCCATCATCTGGAATAGTCTGAGTAGAGTTACTGAGAAAAACAACTTAGAAGTCAAACTTTGCAAAAGTCTGAACTCTGTGGTTTTCTGTTGTGTAAAAACTAGTTGCCCGGGTTAGTTTGTATTTTCAACTTGACACAACCAAGAATCATCTGGGAAGAGGGAGTCTCAATGGAGGCATAGTCAAGATCCAATGGGCTTAAGGCAATGTCTATTGGGAATTGTCTTGATTGTTGATTGATGTGGAAGGGCCCAGGCTATTGTGATGGTAGCACCTCTGGGCAGGTAGTCTTTGGTTGTATAACAAAATTAGCTGAGCAATCTCAAGCATGAGCATGCCAGTAAGCAACATTCTCCACAGTTTCTACTTCAGCTGCTGCCCATCATTGATGGACTATGACCTGAAAGAAACCAGATAAACACTTTCTTACTTACTGCCTTCTGAAGAACTCTGCCCCAACCCTCCATGCTGCTGCCTCCTAATTGGCACTGTAACTGTGTCTTCAAAAGGCCATTCCACCTTTCTATCAGACCAGCTGCTTTCAGGATGGTAGAGAACATGGTAAAACCAGTGGATACCATGATTGTGGGCCCACTGACTCACTTCTCTGGCTGCGAAATGAGTTCTTTGGTCAAAAGCAATACTGTGTGGAATACCATGAAAATGGATAAGGCATTCTGTGAGTCCATGGATGGTGGTTTTGGCAGAACCATTATGTGTAGGAAAGACAAATCCATAACCAGAATAAGTGTCTACTCCAGTAAGAACAAAACGTTGTCCTTTCCACATTGGAGGAAGTGGTCCAGTGTAGTCAACCTGCCACCAGGTTGCTTCTTGGTCACCTCGAGCAATGGTGCCATATCTGGGGCTCAGTGTTGGTCTCTGCTGTTGGCAGATTTGGCATTCAACAGCAGCTTTAGCCACTTCAGACTTGGTGAGTCAAAGTCCATGTTGTTGAGCCCAAGCACAACCTCCATCTCAGCCACCATGGCCACTTTGTTCATGTGTCCATTGAACAATGACAGGGATGGCTGGGGAAAGAGGCCAACTGTCCACAGAACAGGTCATCATATCCACTTGATTACTGAACTCATCCTCAGATGAAGTCACCTTTTGGTGAGCATTTACATGGGACACAAATATCTTCACATACTTTGCCAGTTTGGAGAGATCTATCCACATACTTCTTCCCCAGATGTCTTTCTCACCAATTTTCCAATCGTGATCT
>NW_022196912.1:8614650-8635314 GCF_008632895.1 Mastomys coucha | reverse complement strand
TAGCCCTGGCTGTCCTGCAACTCACTCTGTAGACCAGGATGGCCTCGAACTCAGAAATCTGCCTGCCTGCCTCTACCTCCCAACACATCTATTCTTATTCCAAACAAACTTTAATATCACATGTACTGCCTGCAGTTCTGACCACTGTGAAGATTTTCCTTCACCTGTATCTTTCAGGGTTGTCCTGGAAAGGGGTTATAATGCTGTAGCTGTTCTTGGTGGTACCTGCATAATGTGCAGAGACATCAGTAAACCAGGTCCTAGTCTTCTCTTCTTCAGTCAGCCAACCTTAAGGAACACCCCATGAGGCTATAGGTGCATGATTGGCAGAAGATGGCACTGTAACAGGAGAAGAAACCATAGGCATTTGAGCAACTTCTTCCTGTAACTTGCTTGTGCCTTCAGGTCTCAGGCCTGATTGCATATAAACCACTTCCATTTGATAATAGACTGCTGCTATGCACATCCTACTTTCTGACTTGGGGGTCTGATAAAACCCAGCTCATGATGGGCAGTTCAGGTTGCATGGTAACTTGGTGTCCTATGGTCAAACGTTCAGTTTCCTTTAAGGCCCAATAGCAGGCCAAGAGCTGTTTTTCAAAGGGAGAATAGTTGCTCCCTTTGAAAACTGCTCTAAAATCCCAAAGGTCTCTTCTGTGATTCACCTACAGGGGTCTACCAGAGGCTCCAAACAACATCTCTATCTACTACTGACACCTCAAGTACCATCGGGTCTGCTGGATCATATGGTAGAGCAGCCTGCACAGCAGCCTGGACCTGTTGAAGAGCCTTCTCCTGTTCCAGGTCCTATACGAAGCTATCAGATTTCCAAGTCACTTGGTAAATGGGCCTGAGTAATACACCCAAGTGAGGAATGTGCTGTCTCCAGAATCCAAATAGACTCACTAAACGTTGTGCTTCTCTCTTGGTGGTGGGAGGGGCCAGGTGCAACAACTTATCTTTCACCTTAGAAGGAATATCTCTGCATGCCCACACCACTGGACTCCTAAGAATTTCACTGAGGTAGGTGGTCCATGAATTTTGGTTGGATTTATTTCCCATCCTTTGATACACGTATGTGTTACCAATGAGTCCAAAGTGGTTGCTAACTCCTGCTCACTTGATCCAATCAGCGTAATGTCATTAATATAGTGCACCAATGTAATATTCTGTCAAAAAGACAGACTATCAAGATCCCTTCTAACTAAGTTATGACACAGGGCAGGAGAGTTAATATATCCTTGAGGCAAAACTGTAAATGTATACTGCTGGCCTTGCCAACTGAAAGCAACTTGCTTCTGGTGTTTCTTATGGACAGGTACTAAGAAGAAGGCATTTCATACCAGGTACCAGGGGATGTGTTAATTTGCTCAAGTAATGAAACTACATCAGGTACAGTAGCTGCAATCGGAGTTACTACCTGATTTAATTTTTGACAGTCAACTGATCCATCTGTCTTCTGCACTGGCCAGATAGGAGAGTTAAAGGGACATGTGGTGGGAAACACCAACCCTGCATCTTTCAAGTCCTTTATAGTGGCAGTAATTTCTGCAATTCCTCCAGGTATATGATACTGTTTTTGATTCACTTCTTTGGCAGAGACAACTCTAAAGGCTTCCATTTAGCCTTTCCAACCATAACAGCCCTCACTCCACAGGTCAGGGAACCACAGGTCAGGGAACCAATGTGAGAATTCTGTCAATTTCTGAGTATATCTATTCCAATTATTCATTCTGGAACTGGGGAAATGACCATAGGATGTTTTCGGGGACCCACTAACCCTACTGAGTAGGACATCAGTCAAAACTCCATTAATCATCTGTCCTACTTTAATTGGAGGGCCAAAATGTTTCTTGGGATCTCCTGGGATCAGTGTCAATTCAGAGCCAATATCCAACAGACCCTGGATTGTTTCCTTTCCCCAGTGAAAAAAGCTGTAGGTCCCTCTGGGGAAGAATTGGAGAAAGGTTAACAGCAAAACTTTTAGGTGTCATCCTTCCTTAGAGGGAACCTGGCTACCTCTTCATTCAAGGGGTTCTGGGTCTGCAAACTGGCTCAAGTCTAGAAACTGATTCACTGGCCAAAATTGCCTTTTGTCATGATCCATTGTAGCCTTTCTTTCCTTTGAGAATTTTTCTGCTTATACAGGTCTAACAGATATTCAGTAGGCTTCCTGTCTATTTCATGCCTGGAAACACCATGACTCATTAGCCAGTACCAAAGATCCAAAGGAGTCATGCCATTATAAATTTCACCTCTCCTGTGCTGACCATTATGGCCTAGGTCATTATG
The DNA here is from genome assembly GCF_008632895.1 of Mastomys coucha. Lineage (NCBI taxonomy): Eukaryota > Metazoa > Chordata > Mammalia > Rodentia > Muridae > Mastomys > Mastomys coucha. The sequence continues at coordinate 8,633,022 of NW_022196912.1, read as the reverse complement.
AATGTTGTTTTGTCTACGCTGTCCATTATAATAACCATGATCACCTTGTCTCTGGTAATTCAATGCTGTTACCTGGCTCTTGCTACCTTGGGACACAATTAAGCCCATTGCATTTAATTCATCCATTTGAGCAGCAGCATCTCTAACCCTAAGGTCTGGCACAAGGAAAAGGGCAAGAACAAAACTCTTCAAATGTGCTGGTGCCCCTCTCGCCAGTTTGCATCCTATAGGATTCATGAAGGGCATATCTTCTGGCCTTCCCATTGTGGAAAATTAGGTTTTACACAGTGTATCCACTCTGGCATTGCAATTTCCCTGATCCTTAAAATCCCCTCATCAACACTAAGCCAAGGAATATCAGCATCTCCCACTCTTTTTTAGTAGGCCATCTTTTGATAAACGCTTCAGCCAACCATTCAAACAAACTTCTGACACCTTTTAAAACTGTGAGCTTCCATATTAAACCTAGAATCTCCACTCCAGAGGGCCCATGTCAATAAACTCAGCCTGATCCAGTTTTATGTTTCTTCCACAATTTTCCCAAACATATTCCCCAGACTTCTGCTTGAATAAGAAACTATTGGTGGGCCTTGAGGAACATCAGTATTGTCTTGCCTGGCATTTTCTTCAGAGAAAGTCACTGCTGGTTTATCAGACTCTGAAGGATTAATTTCCTCGTGTGAAAAAGGCATCATTTCAAGGGGTGGGAGGGCACTACTTCCTCAGATGGGGCAAACCCTTGAGAATCTGAGAATTCAAAGTTCTCAGCTTCAACAGGCGCCTCCCACACATCCCCATCCCAATGATAGAATCCTATTCTTTGCCAACTAATGCCCTGACTTTAACTGCTGACACTCTCTGAGGCTGAGACTTGAATTTTTGCTGTGATTCAACCAACCTTATAATGAGGGCTTCAGTTTGATTTTCTGTAACTAGAGCTCTATGGCTGCGGAAGAGAAGATTCTCTTCAAGGGCATACTTAGAAACCTTTAGATTGTTTATTTACATCTGGAGCCATTCAATTTTATCATACAGTTCATTCTTTTCCTTGATCAATTTGTCCAGACATACTAAGAGCAATAAGCCTGCAAGATCATTTTCCTTTCCCACCCTCCAAATTGAAGAAAATTTTGTGTATCAGTGACCTAATTCATTGCAAGTTATAATTGATGGATCAAGATAATCAAAGGTATTTATTTCTTTTTTAAAAAAGATTTATTTATTATATATGAGTACACAGAAGAGGGCTTCAGATTTCATTACAGGTAGTTGTGAGCCACCATGTAACCACATGGTTACATGGGATTTGAACTCATGACCTTCGGAAGAGCAGTTGGTGCTCTTACTAGCTGAGCCATCTCACCAGCCCCAGATATTTATTTCTTTAAGTTTGAAATACAGTGTCCACCACAGGCCTGCAATATTCTCTGAGCCCCCAGGAGAGAGAGTCTCTGGAGAGGTTCAGTAGCTGAAGGTGCTGGTGAATCAGAAGGTGCTGGCAAATTATGAAGCCAATTCCAGATTCTTAAAAGATTCCTCCTTATACTTCTGCCCCTCTAGAACCACTCTCAGTACCAACTCCTGTATTAGTCAGGGTTCTCTAGAGTCACAGAACTTATGGAATGTCTCTATTTTTTTTTTTTTTTTTGAGACAGGGTTTCTCTGTGTATCCCGGGCTGTCCTGGAACTCACTCTGTAGACCAGGCTGGCCTCGAACTCAGAAATCCACCTGCCTCTGCCTCCCAAGTGCTGGGATTAAAGGCGTGCGCCACCACCGCCCAGCTGGAATGTCTCTATTAAGGGAATTCACTGTGATAATTTTTAATCTGTAGTCCAACTAACCCAACAATGGGCAGCTGTGGAAGGAAAGCCCAAGAATCTAGTAGTTGCTCAGTCCCATGAGGCTAGTTGTTTCAGCTGGCCTTCTATAGAACTAGGTTCCAGCAGATGTGCTGGCAAGTAAGTGCAAGCAGGAGAAGAAGAGTGAGCCTTCTTCCAATGTCTCCATGTAGGCCTCCAGCAGAAGGTGTGGCTCAGATAAGATGTGTACCACCAAGCCTGGATGTAGGACTTGTCTCAGGATGTAGATGTTTTGTCTCAGGATGACCTTGAACTCAGATCTCCTAGTTTCAGTCTCCTGAGATTAAAGGCATGTACTACCTTATCTGGATCTAAGCTTTTCATGGCCACTATGTCTCAAGATCTCCATGCCAAGATCCATGTCAGAAATTTGTGTCTTCCAGTCTCAAGATCTGGTTCACAGGTGTGCTCTCCAATTCTGGATATAGTCAAGTTGACAACCAGGAATAGCCATTACATATGCCAAATTACATTTCAGGTGACAATTGGCTGGGACAATAAAAGGTCTCATGATGGGAAGGGCATCGGCCTTTGGAAGCCAGAAGACAAGAGAGACAGTAGACATGGTGGTGAGGGAAAAGCCAGGCAGAGGGAACAGCAAGAGCCCAGGCTAACAGCTCTCTGCCCTCCCCCACCCCCTCCCTCTTCCACACACCCCTTCCCCATCCCCCATTCCCCCCAAATTCAAGGCTAACCTGTACTACATGAAGACCCTTTCTCAAAAAAGAGAAAGGAAGAAAGAAAGAAAGAAAGAAAGAAGAAAAAAAGGAAAAAAGAAAATATCATGAAAGAATAGTTGTATTTCATGTTATATGTCATATCCTTGGATATTGGCTCACCTACTATGTCTCATTTTTTCATGCTGATTGATCTTAGTATGAACAAACTAATTGTAATAACGCATTTTGTTTGAGACAGAATCTCACTGTGTAGCCCTGGCTGTCCTGGAACTCCTTATGTAAACCAAGCTGGCCTCGAACTCTCACAGATCTGACTGCCTCCCAACTGCTGGGATTAAAGACATACACTGCTATGCCTGGCTAGCAGATATTCTTGAGACATTCAAGGCAGTTTGACAGTGCTGGCTAGTTTTATGTCAACTCCACACAAGCTAGAGTCATCTGAAAGGAGGGAACCTCAGTTGAGAAAATGCCCCGTAAGATCCAATTTTAAGGCATTTTCGTAATTAGTGCTTGATGGGGAGGTAAGCCTGGTAGGGAGTGGCACATGCTGTTAATCCCAGCACTCAGAGGCAGAGGCAGGAGGATCTTTGAGTTTGAGGCCAGCCTGGTCTACAGAGCAAGTTCCAGGACAGCCAGGGCTACACAGAGAAATCCAGTCTTGAAACACACACACACACACACACACACACACACACACACACACACACGCACGCGCACGTGCACACACACGCACATACACACGCACATGTATACACACGTGTGCTCACACACACATGCACACACATGTGTGTGCACGCACACACACATATGTGCACACACGTGCACGCACACACATACGTGCACGCACACACGCACACATACACACATGCACACACAAAGATTCTGACTGACAGGAGGATGCTTTACACCAGAATGGGAAATTTGCAAAATAGAAGATATTAATCTTGTTTGGCATTGATCAATATGCTTGTTTCTTGCCTTATAGTAGATTACAAGACTCCCAAAGAATCAGAAAACAACGCTTATTATCCATAGTTTCACATTGGTCTTTTGGAGTCTCCTTTGATCTTCACACAAACACGTCCACAGTTGAGCCAGAGCAAGTGATTGCCTGGAGTTTAAATGCCTGCTTTGCTTAGAAGCCTTAGCATATTTTAAGCGGCAGATCTCATGGTTAGCCAGGACTGGGTTTTCACTTCAGGCAACTCAGCTGATGAGTCAAGGGCTTTTTCCATCTGTGACAACATTTTTCAGATCCAAGCTTATTCATGTATGTAATTCTCAATTATTCAAAAAAAATATTCTGCTCAACCCCTTGTTTGCATACAGCCCCAGGATTCTCCTCGAGAGTGGAGGCCCACGCCATCATTGTTGCTGCCTTCGGCCACCCTTCTGTCAAACTGATTCTTCTGTAAGTGCACAAAGCAGGAAGACAGATGCAGGGTCATTTACTAGAAGAAAATAAGCCATACTGGCAACAAGGAGTTGTCGCTGATATTTTCTCAGTGCCTCCAAGTGTGAAGGCTGGCAAGTCTATGTGTTTCCCATAGGGCAGATAGTGTCTGGGTAAATCAATACAGAACATTGTTCAAACATAATGGGCATATCAGTGTACTATACAACTGACTCCCTTCAAGACTGGAACTGGTGGTACAATGCTGAAAACCAACTTTAGGAAGTCCTTATTGAGAAAAATTGTTAACTACTAAAATGTGATGTGTTTCTTAATCTCCTGCTTGATTGATGTTTTTGTTGTTTTGTTTCTAAAGACCTAGAAAACAAAGCCCAGCAGTGGTGGCACACACCTTTAGTCCCAGCACTTGGGAGGCAGAGACAGGCGGATTTCTGAGTTTGAGGCCAGCCTGGTCTACAGAGTGAGTTCCAGGACAGCCAGAGCTACACAAAGAAACCTTGTCTCAAAACAAGAACAACAATAATAATAATTTTTTTTTGCAATTTTTCTTCTGATAATTTCAGTGAGTTTAAGAGAAAAAAGACTAAGAGATTTTGTCTTATCTTAGGAAATAATACATGAAAGGCTGGGGCACTTGCCAACATGTGTGAGGCCCTGGGTTCAATCTTCATAAGTAGAAAGGAAATTGTTTATCATTGCAATAATTTTCAAGATCTGATTTATGAACTTACGTAGGCCTAACTAACATATTGCCTTGGTTGAAGTAGTGATCCTATAAATAAAATCTGGTCTAATCAGGCGCTAGTAAGGGAAGTGTTTTAATAACTTTCTGCTGCTGTGACGACGCCAGTGACCAAGAGAACAGTTACAAAAGAAAGCATTTAACTGGGGACTTGCTTACTGTTTAGAGATGCCCATGATCATCATGGTGGGAAGCAGACAGCATAGCATTGGAGCAGTAGCTGAGAGCTTTACATCCTGATTCACAAGCTGGGGGGGTGGGGTGGGGGGAGGGGGAGAACGAGAGCCAGAGCCAGAGCCAGAGCCAGAGCCAGAGCCAGAGCCAGAGCCAGAGCCAGAGCCAGAGCCAGAGCAGTCTTGGACAGAGTTCCAATCTTGAACTGTGTAGTAAAATGGGGCAATATATTCCTGGTGGGCTCACCACTCGACTTGAGTGGGGTTTATTGTTTCCATCTGAAAGAGTTCTGACTAACGTAGGCTTGATATGGGAAGATAGATGGCTATACTGTAATTACTCATAGTAGAGTCTTAAGAGAAATCCTCAGAATAAAAAAGCAAGCATATAAAGTATCAGTTCACACACACACACACACACACACACACACACATACACACACACATTTTACTTAGTTTGTCTCATGCTTTCATGCTTATAACACACTGCCTTACAGGTGCTAAGTACACATCCATCACTGAGCTACATCCCCAGCCCTGCTTGCTTTCTTATTCATTTTTGGTCTCCAGCAATGATCTGGCAGAGAGGACCAAGCTGCTTTCTGTGCTATCATCTGAAAGCAGAAGGAGAATCACCTTTGTGACATTTCATGCCATGTGATCACTGTCCCCCATTCCCATTGCCATCTTCATCAGAGGCAGCTGTGACTCCTCACTAGAGATCCTAGAGCTGGAGACTGTGGCCATCCCCTCATAGAAGGCATAGGGAGGGTGATTAGACACTCACTTGAGATCTTGGCCCCTCTTTTATGTGCCCCTGCCAGTCATGTGCAATTAGGACTTGATTGCATGTCACCTCTGCGTCCCAGGAGGTGCTAGAGGACATGGAAGGTAACTGCAGGTGGGGACATGGCCTGTGTAATGATGGGGAAGTTGTCATTCATTCGGGGTAGGACTTTTCTGTGGTACAACTGTTTGAGGTCACCTGTATGCCTGACAGTACCTCCCCCAATACCCATGCTTTATAAGTAAGCCAAATAAGCTCATTGGCCTGCTAAAGTTCACTTTCGTGGACTCACATTTGTTCTGTTGTTGGTGCCCTATCTGGTGGAAGCAGGTGTTTGTTTGTGTCTCCTCAGGAAAAGTTCACACAACACACCTTTGTTACGAAGCCATCTTTCCAGTTGCCCCCTGTCTATCTCAGATCGATGATGGTCTGATAATTCAGATGCATGGAGAGGCATCCCAGATGAGTCCTCAGCCTTAAGTCTAAGTTTGTGTGAAGTTGAAATCACAAGATTTACAGCTGGGATTCGAGAGAAATCAAAGAATAGAGAGATGCCTCAAGATAGTTTTCTCCCAAGCCTTTCTTTTCTGTACTGCTTCCCCAATCAAAGTGATAAATCCCCTTCCTCAAGCTCCATGCTCTAGGATGCAGCCTGGGATCTTGGGACAGACCCATGCTGCCTTTGTCTCACATTAATTCATAGGTTGTCAGCTTGGATGACAGAGACACACAGAAAGAGACAGAGAGAGACAGAGTGCGTGATAAATAACAACCTCTACCACACAGGTCTATTGAGGAGGTGTCTCCAGACTAATTCAGAGCATGTAGTTTGACAAGGTCTTGACATTGGTTACTATCTCCTGTTAACCCAGTTGACTAGAGTCTGGAAGAAAAGGTGAAACTGTGCATCCAGAGAAGTTCTGACCCTTGCAGACATGGTTTTGAGACACTACAAAGCTAGCAAGCCTAGAGCCCTCTGAAGACATGACTAAGAATCTTTCTCTGGTAGTTTCAGATGTGGCCATGAGGAGGAAGAGATAAGGAAATAATTTCATCAGGTAAAACCTTTATAGTCCAGTTGCAGATCTAGACAGTGACTCCTGCTGGGCAGTGTAGCACACACCTTTGATCCCAGCATTCAGGAAACAGAGACAGATGGATCTTTCTGAGTTAGAGGCCAGCCTGGACTACTGAGTGGGTTTCAGAACAGCCAGGGCTAAACAGTGAAACCCTGTCTCAAAAAAACAAAAAAGGAGAAACAAAGAGAGAGAGAGAGAGAGAAAGAGAGAGAGGAGAAAGAGAAAGGGAGACAGAGACAAGAGACAGACAGACAAGAGACAGACAGAGACACACAGAGAGACAGAGACACACAGAGAGATAGAGACAGAGTTGCACAGAGAGACAGAGACAGAGAGATAGAGACACAGAGAGACAGAGACACAGAGAGACAGAGACAGAGAGCGACAGGACGGAAAGACTCCTAGGTGACTTGGAAAGGACTTTATAATTCCTGCCCAACAGGAAGCACTCAGGGCTGTTATTAATAACTGTTAAAATAACTTGGTTATTTTCCACCCTTGCCATTCTTAAATGTGATTTTAAATTGTGATTATTTGATTTTTCTTGCCACTTCTATGCCTTAAGCATGTTTAGTAGAAACAATCTATAATTTAGACATAGGCTATTAGGTCCTGATGAGCCTCATTCAATCTTGAATGGGAAGAATGCAAACCACCTGTAATTAGAGAACACAGTAGGATGTAAAAGTGGTGTTTCTATCTTTAGGTTGTCTCCCACTTGCTGGAGGGTAAGTGGTATTTTTCTAATTGTATGTGATTCAATTGAATTGTGTTAAAAACAGTTTTGGAATTAATTATGGAGGAAAGATATGCAGTTTTTGTTGTATATTGGAAGTCAAGGGGATGAGTTAGCCTTTCGTAATTGATGTTGAACAATGATTTCCCTGTAGACATACTGTGTGTGTGTAGTGAATGTACTTGTGTATGCCCACTTGTACATATGTGTCTGATGCATGCAAGAGGCTGGCAGTGACTGCCCTCCTCAGCTACTGCTTTCTTTGAGACAGGGTCTCTCTCTCACTGTAGCTAAAGCTCACTGGTTCTGCTAGATTGACTGGCAGTGAGGCCCACAGATCTGCCTGTCTCTGCCTCTGCCTCTAAGGATTATACCATAACAGTGTATTGATTGGACCAGATGGAAAGTTTCTAGAATATTTTGACCAAACTATGCAAAATTGTGGTTCAATTGTATTGTGGTTATGAGTATGCTTAGCCCAAAGGGAGTGGCACTGTTAGGAGGTGTGGCCTTGCTGGAGGAAGTGTGTCACTGTGGGCGTGGGCTTTGGAGGTTTCCACCTATGCTCAGGCTTCACCCATTGTGGAAGAGAGCTTCCTCCTAGCTGCCTGAGGATGCCAGTCTTCTCCTGTTTGCCCTCAGAACAAGTTGTAGAACTCTCTGCTCCTCCTATGCCATGCCTGCTTGGACACTGCCATGCTTCACACCATGATGATAAAGGACTGAACCTCTGATCCCATAAGCCAGCTCCAATGATGTCTTTCATAAGAGTTGCCTTGGTCATGGTCTCTTCACAGCAATGGAAACCCTAAATCAGACAAATTGTTACACATGTGGGGTCTCACAGGAAAAAGAAGTATTCAGACTGACATCACAAGGTGCAGAACTCTCTTGCTACAGAGGAAGGAGCTCCCACAGGAGACAATATATAACACAACTTACAGGAATGGCCTGCATTCCCTGAGAACAGGTTTTTAGATGGTATGTTATCTTTGAGTTCAGCCAAGATTCTCTGAAGCCTGCCATGGAGCTACCAGGAGTCCAAAGGGCGGGTAAGCCTGGCCAGTGGAGAGCAATTATCACAGAGGCAGTAGGGAGAGGCATGCTGGTAATGGCTCCTCAGAGAGGTGCTGCTGCCTCGTCAGTTCCTGGGAGCCTGCTCATAGGAATTATGAGCTAAATTCTATAGAAGGAGTATCATTTCCACAGTGTTCTTACTTTCTTCTATTTGAGAGCTTTGGTGGCTGATAGGCAAACAGGTTCTGTATCATTCAAAGTTAATCTTGATACTCAGAAGAAAAATTAGTTTCCCTTGTAAATGAATCTCATTGAGGGTTTTGCATTTCATTTCCCATCAGCAGAGGCTGACCTGATTACCAAAGAGGAGAGAAAAAACTATTATTTAGCTTTAACTGTTGGATTCCTCTGTGTGTGTGTATGCGTGTGTGTGCATGTGTGTATGTGTGCACACGTGTGTGCATGTGTGTGCGTGTGTGTATATGTGTGTGCACATGTGTGCGTGTGTGTATGTGTGCACACATGTGTGTATGTGTGTGCATGTGTGTATATGTGTGTGTGCATATGTGTGCGTGTGTGTATGTGTGCGTGCATGCGTGTGTGTGTGTGTACGTGTGTGTATGTGTACATGTGTGTGTGCATGCATGTGTGTGTGTGTGTGTGTGTGTGTGTGTGTGTGTGTTTAAATAGCTAAATGATTTGCCAGGTTTTCAATGGCACATGCAATGGGAATGACTGTGTGAAAGTATGTGTCTTCATGTTCTAGATTGTGCAGCACATAAGATAATATGTCATCAATTTTACAAAGGAGAAAAAGAATGTGATAATGTAGATTCTGTTATTAACCCCATTTTATAACAAATGGAAGCAGAAGTCCCATTTATTAATTATTGATCTTAGAGCCTGTTCTCTTATTGTTCTGTTCAGGAAGTTGTCTTCTGTGCCAATGGATTCAAGGCTATTCCCTACTTTTTCTTCTACTAGATTTAGTGTATCCAGTTATATGTTGAAGTCTTTGATCCACTTGGACTTGAGTTTTATGCAGGGTGATAGATATGGATCTATTTGCATTCTTCTACATGCAGACATCCAGTTAGACCAGCATCATTTGTTGAAGATCTTTCTTTTTCCATTGTATACGTTTGGATTCTTTGCCAAAAATCAAGTGTCTATAGGTGTGTGACACCTCATAAGACTTAAAATCTGTAAAGCAAAGGACACCATCAATAGGACAAAATGGTAGCCTACAGAATGGGAAAAGATTTTTACCAACTCCCCATCTCACAGAGGGCTGGCATCCAAAATATATAAAGAACTCAAGAAACTAAACATCAACAAAGCAAATAACACAATTTAAAACTGGGGTACATATTTAAACAGAGACTCCTTAACAGATAACTCTCTAATGGTCAAGAAGCACTTTAAAAAATGTTTGAAATGGGGCTGGCGAGATGGCTCAGCAGGTAAGAGCACTGACTGCTCTTCCAAAGGTCCTGATTTCAGATCCCAGCAACCACATGGTGGCTCACAACTACCCGTAATGAGATCTGACACCCACTTCTGGTGTGTCTGAAGACGCCACAGTGTATTACACCGGAGCGAGTGGGGCCATCCTGAGTTCAATTCCCAGCAGCCACATGATGACTCACGGCCATCTGTACAGCTACAATATACTCATACACAGAAAATAAATAAACAAATCTTTAAAAAAATGTTTGAAATAGCTAAGACCAAAAACTCAAGTGATAGCTTATGCTGTTGAAGATGTGGAGCAAGGAGAACACTGCTCCATTGCTGGTGGGAATGCAAACTTGTACAACCACTTTGGAAATCAGCCTTGTGGTTTCTCTTTTTTTCTTTTTCTTTCTTTCTTTGTTTTGGTTTTTGGTTTTTTGAGTCAGGGTTTTTTTGTGTAGCCCTGGCTGTCTTGGAACTCACTCTGTAGACCAGGCTGGACTCAAACTCAGAAATTCGCCTGCCTCTGCCTCCCAAGTGCTGGGATTAAAGGCATGTGCCACCACTGCCTAAATCTGGTGGTTTCTCAGAAATTTGGGAATAGATTTACCTCAAGACCCAGCTATACCACTCCTGGGCATAAACCCAGAATATGCTCCATGATCCCAAAAGGACACTTGCTCAACCATGCTCATAGCAGCTTTATTAGTAATAGCCAGAAGCTGGACAACCTAGATGTCACTCAACCAAAGAATGGGTAACAAAAATTTACACATTTATACAATGAAATCCTATTCAGTCAATAAAAACAATGACATCATGAAATTTGCCAGCAATTGGGTGGAACTAGAAAAGGTCATCCTAAGTGAGGTAGCCCAGATCCAGAAAGACACACATGGTTTGTACTCACTTGTAAGTGGACACTGATCACAAAGTACAGGATAACCAAGCTGCAAACCACAGACCCAAAGAAGCTAAGTAACAAGGAGGGTCCAAGACGGGGATGCTTAAGTCTCATTGAGAAAAGGAAACAGATCAGACATCAGACAGATTAGACATTAGGTAGAGGGAGTGAGGACACAGGGTGGGTGAGGGTGTGGGTTTGGGAGTGTGAGTGATAAGGTGGGAGAGAGTGGAGGGAGTGCTGGGAGAGGCAATTGGATTGGGGGGGGGCATCTCTGTGATGAGCTAGAAACCTGGACTCATTGGGAGTCAGGAATCTATGAGTCTCCTAGCAATGTGGGATGTGGAGCCTGAACCAGCCATCTTTTGTAACCAGGCAAGATTTCTAATGGAGGGATTGGAACACCAATTCAGCCATAAAACCTAGACCCACAATTTGTCCTGCCTACAGGATATACAGGGGTCAGGAATAGAGCAGAATTTGTGGGAAAGACCAACCAATGGCTGGCCCAGCTTGAGACCCATGCCATGAGAGGGTGCCACCCCTCACTATTAATGCTATTTTGCTACATTTGCAGACAATGGCCTAGCATAACTCATTATTGCTAGCATTAACTTCACCCTGCAACTGATGGAAACAGATGCAGAGACCCACAGCCAAACATTAAGTAGAACTTGGGGAATACTGTGAAAGATGTGGAGGAAGAACTGAAGGAACCAGAGAGGTCAAGGAAACCTGGGCCCATAGGGGCTCACAGAGACTGAACCGCCAAGCAGAGAGCAACCATTGGATGGGCCTAGGTCCTCTGCACACGTATAACAGTTGTGCAGCTGAGTCTTCCTGTGGGACCCCTAAAGCTAGAGCAGAGCTGTCTCTGACTACACTGCCCGCCTTTGGATCTCTTTCCCCTAACTGGGCTGCCTTGTCTGGCTTCAACAGAAGAAGATGAGCCTAGCCTTGCTGCAACTTGATCTGCCAAGGCTGGTTGATGCTCATGGGAGGGCTCCCCTTTTCTGAGGAGAAGGGGAGGAGGGGTGGATAGAGGCAGGAAGGAGAGGCGAGAGAGAGAGAGAGAGAGAGAGGGACTAGGAAGAGAGGAGAGGGAGAAGCTTTGATGAATTGGAATGTAAAGTAAATAAAGAAGAAGAAAGAAAAAGAAATGGAACCAGAAAGGACAAGTCACTTGTCCTTCTGAAATCCTTCTAGAAATGGTCGAGCCAGGTTTGAAATCCAGGTAGGCTGGTTCCAATCCAATGAGTGCATTTAACTACTTCTGTATACTGTTTTAAAGAACAGCTCACATACAAAGACACAGCAAGAATGGTGGCAATTGCATGCAGGTCAATAGAAGACCAGTGGTTACACTTCCTCCCAGGAACTCTTGCAACCAACATTGGCTCTCCTCATTTCCAAACTCTGAAGCTCAGTGTACTTACACATCTCATCACGCCTTTTGCTCTGTCCACCACACCTTCTCAGCTGTAGGAATAAGGACTTACAGAAAACAGAGGACCTGTTTGACACCTCTGTTTGGTTATGAGATCTGGAACAGTACCGTGTTCCCTGTTGATCAGATTTGGGTGGGTTTTAGAGTCACTTGGGCCTAAAGTCACATGGTTTACACTGTATGATCCGATCCTACCCTTCTGCAGTTTTACACGATTCACCAGTGCCTCCCTTAAGTCGGGCCAGATATCCACATTTATTTCGCTCATCAGATTGGTACGGGGAAAGTGCAGGCCCTTCCCAAGGAAGGCAGCAGACCTTCAGAGCTTTCCCTTCTGCCAAAGCTTTGTTTGCTTCCTAGAAATAAACATGCCAGAACAAAATTATTTTATCCCAATGTCGGTAATGGAAATGACATTCTAATTATCCTCCAAAGGTAAATCATAAAATATGTTTCAAAACCCATTTGTTGAGCCACTGGGCATTTGGAGAAAAAGAGACATTTACCTGGGACCACTAAAATAAGCCTGGTACCCAGAGATGCTGAAGGCATCTGGTTGCACTGAATTATATATTGAGTCATTACTAACTTAGCCTCCAGGAGGTGGCCCATGACTGCTGTGTTCAGCCTCCTGTGCTGTGCTGTGCTGTGCTGCCCGTAGCAGATCTGGCAATGATTCCCCTCTCAGCACAAGGGGGCTGCCCAACCTCTCTGCAAACCCCACAGGGCGATGCTTACCCTCAGAGCCTGGAAGTATCTGAGGTCTTAGGAGACTGGAAATGTGTTTTTTCCTTGTCTTAACTGGCAGAATGCGCCTCTGGCATTTCTAAGTACTAGTCATTACTGTCCGCCCCAGTGATGTTAATCCGTCTGTGTTTCAGGCTCAGGACATTTTCCAGTTGCTTCTGCCATAACAATCTCTGCCATCTCAGTGCCTCTGATGTCCCTTGTGAATCTATGAAGTTCCACAGTGCCGCCAGAATGTCTCAAAAACTGATTACTGACCTGTCTTCTCCCTCTTTCATCTTTCAATGTCAGCCAAAGCCCCGAAGCTTCATTCAAAGTGGGGTATGAACTAAGACAAACTGTTATTGCTTTAAAAAACAAATCATTAGAGAAGACTCTGATTCTGAATTTAGGGCTTTTATAACAGTCTGAGGGATTTTATTTTTTTTCGGGACAGAGTTTCTCTGTGTAGCCCTGGCTGTCCTGGAACTCACTCTGTAGACCAGGCTGGCCTCAAATTCAGAAATCTGCCTGCCTCTGCCTCCCAAATGCTGGGACTAAAGGTGTGTACTACCACTGCCCAGCACAGTCTGAGGGATTTAAACTGATAGTGATCATAGTAAAGGGAAATAAATACTAGAAGAAAGAGCTATGAGGTTGATAGAAAGCAAACAAATCATTAGTTGAGTGGCTGATTGTAAGGGCTCCAGGATGATCCTGGGAACTCTTGGAATGAGTGTGGGAAGGCGAGCAATTGATCCAAGGGAGGGCACTGGATAGCCACACGGCTCTGGGCTCCATTCCCAACTCTACACAGTAAATAAATAAATAAAAAGTAGGCGATAGAGGGCCTTGGAGACACCTTAGTCAGTGAAACGCAGGTGGCACAGGCATGGAGACCTAAGTATGATCCCCAGAACCCATATTTAAAAGTCCAGGTGTGAAGAAACAAAAGTCAGGTGCTGCAGAGTGCATATGATCCTGGCACTAGGGAAGTAACGACAATAAATCCCTGGGGTTTGCTGGCCAGCTCCGTAGGCTCCTTTGCAAGTTCTGGGGTAGTGAGAGACCTGATCTGCCTAGGGCATGTGCATTGTAACGTGTGTGTGTGTGTGTGTGTGTGTGTGTGTGTGTGTGTGTGTGCGCGCGCACTCGCACGCACACACACACACACACACACACACACACACACACACACACAATTTGATGTGGGACTTGTCATGACATCTTACCCTGGTCCATTCTCCTGGAAGTTGCTGTCTGAGCTATGGTTTGGCAGTCATGGAGGGAGGGTGTGTCTTTTCATCCGTTCTTTTTCAGTGCCCCTGTCCTTCCCATTTGTTAACATGACACGAAGGCAAACTGAACAGTAGGGCTGGTGGCTAGAGCTAGTGTTAGAAGCCTAGACCTTTATTTAATTGTCAGAAACCCCAAAGCTCTTGGGTGCTGGTAAGGTGCCAGGTTGACTCTTTCAGAAACAAGCGCCTGAGATTGGACCGAGGATTGTCTCATTAGCATTCGATGTCCACGCTTGATCCTGGTTGGAGAGACCAGAGGGACCACAGGAATAGTCAGTGGGAAAGGAATCAGAGTGAAGACAGCCCAGCTTCCCTATCCTGCTCCGTTAAAGCTTCCACTGACCGCGCATCCTTCTCCCAGGTGCCTGACCGCGTATCCTTCTCCAAGGTGCCTGGCTGCTGCAGTAACACTGGAGATTCACAAGGCGGTGATTCCACTCTCCCTTGCATCTGTGCTCAGTCTTTCTTCCTCTCAAGTCTTGTGTCTGAGGCTGGCCCTTGTCTACATTCAGACCCAACCTCTTCCTCTTGCCTTTGAATCTCCCCCTTCTTTCCCTTGCATGTTAGTTTGCCCCCTTCTGCTGAAAGAGCCCCCATCAGCATGCATTGTTATATACCCCCATCTGAGAAATGAAATCAGGGAAGGTTCTCTGACTCGACTTCTGCTTCCGGCAAACTCCCCAGTCAGCTTTACAATGGAGTGCTTGAGAACAAGCTGTTTAACCTGCCATTTGCTCTTGAACATACTCTAATCAGGTGTCTGCTCCCACCATTCTGCTTACCAATAGACTTGTAGCCAAACCCACGAGTGCCCTTCTGAGGCTACTTTATAGAGTCTCCTTTTTTCAACTCTGAACATTGCATCTCTTTTCTGTCTACACTTGCTCATCTCCCATACTCCTGTGACTTTACAGGGTAACAATGAAGATGCCTACTTCTCCTTTGAGGTCCAACCTCCAGTCCCTGCCTGGATGGTTTCTTTCCTGGCTCTTTTCACTCTCCCAGTTAAGCCTAAATGTTACCTAGTGTTCTCCTTTCTCCAACAGGAAATGTATCCAATACAGCACCCTGCTAACTCCACCATGAGGACATATTGCATCTTACCCCTATGTCATCCCTTCCCCTCCCCTGCCAGCTCTCACCTGGACAAGTGGAAACTAAGGTGCAGTGAGGCTCAGGTATTTTGTTCATAGTAGTCTAGAGTAGCTCTGCCAGACATTTATGGCTTTAAATCTAAATTCCTTTCTTCATATCATATCACCTCCTTTGTTTATTTTTATTATTTTATTTTTCATTCCATTGAAACCAAGTCTTACTATATGGTCCCTGGTTGCCCAGAGCTCACTATGCAAAAACAAAACAAAACAACAACAAAATGACCTAAAACTCATGGAGATCCACCTGCTTCTTCCTCCCAAGTGCTGGATTTAAAGGTGTGTATCACCAGGCATGGCTAGACAATATAATCTCTTTCAAATGTAATGGTTTTCCTGTTGAAGTTTTATCTTTTTATAGGGTGGGGAAGTACTGGGCAATTGTCCCATGCTAGGAACTTTATCCTGCATAAAACTTTCTGGCCCAGAAGAGCAGAGAGGAGATTTACCAGCATCGAGTTACCTGAGTGACAGAGCCTCCAGGGTTGGGAAAAGCAGCCCTGGCAAGCGGCTGTGCTGAAGTCTCTCTTTTGTCTCCAAATGCTAATAGTTCTGGATTCAAAATCTTTTTTCTCTTTGACTGGACCCGGATATAATAAAACAAGAAACTTACAGCATATAATTTGGCATTTTACTGGTATGGGAAGCTCACAAAAATTTTGTTCTCCCTGACAAGGCTCAGCTAATTCTATCAAAATAAATCTCTGGAGGAAAAAAAGCTCTCTTTGAAAGACTATGAGAAGCCCTTTCAAGAACAAAAATAACACTTAAAACGGATATTCTGTGTATCTTCTTTTTCTTCTTTTTCAGAAGAAATCCTGCCCTTTCTGATAATAGGAAATAAAAGATGTCATGGAAAACGTGTCAGCACTCCACACACCATGGAGACTGGAAATTTCCTTACACTGCGAGTTGAAATTTAAAGGCTTGGGCACAGATTGTGCAGCAATCATGTTTGCACACCCACGTGTTCCTTGGCAGTGCCCAGGGCTGTGGCTCTGTGCACTATTAGTCAGTAATCAGACCTCAGCTGGGGAGTGCACTGAAGTCTGCTGGGATAGGATCTGAGGTGGGGCTGTGAGGGAGGTGGAGCCCACACAAATGAGATGGCATCCTTAAAAGAAGAGGCCAGAGAGCAGCTTGCCCTCTTCTGTGTTGTGTGAGAATGTTGTAAGAAGACCGTGTGGTCTGTACCCAGATGAAGAACTTCACTGGACCCTGGCTTAGCTATTATTCTAATCTCAGGCTTCCAGCCTATAGATCTACAAGAGAAAATCTTTTCACAAGGCATAATGAATATATATATATATATATATATACACACATATATATGTATATATGTATATATGTATATATGTATATATGTATATATACATATATACATATATGTGTGTGTATATATATATATATATATATATATATATATATATATATAGCTTATTTTTAGTTTTGGTTTGTTTGTTTGTTTGTTTGTTTGGTTGGTTGGTTTTTTCAAGACAGGGTTTCTCCGTGTAGCCCTGGCTGTCCTGGCACTCACTCAGTAGACCAGGCTGGCCTTGAACTCAGAAATCCACCTGCCTCTGCCTCCCAGGTGCTGGGATTAAAGGCATGCGCCACAACCACCCAGCAGTTTTTTTGTTTTTTTGTTTTTTGTTTTTTTTTTGGTTTTTTTTTTTGAGAGAGGGTTTTTCTATGTAGCCTTGGTTGTCCTGAAATTTACTTTGTAGGCCAGGCTGACTTCGAACTTACAGAGATTCTCCTGACTCTCCTGAGTACTGATATCAAAGGTCTGAACTACTACCACCCAGCAAGGGCACATTTTAAAATCTCGACTGAAGAATAAGATAGGGTTGTGAGTTTGAAGCTATCTTAAGGTAATTAAGTAATGCTCTATACCAAAAGGAACTAGAATGAGAAGGGGGATGGGAAGGAAAGAAAAGAAAACTAAATTCTGTTGTTCATAAGCTACCTATAGTCTCTGGCATTTTGTTGTAGCATCTCAAACTGACCACAGGGGATTAGATATTGTCTTTCCAGGGGAGAATTCTGGTTTTTAGTGTTTATGAATCCTCTCTGTATACAATACAGAAACCCAATTTGTTCTGCTCTGAGATCAAAGTAATAAGTTAGTCTTGAGAAAGAAAATGAGATATGCCCAACTTTGGCACTGGGCTGGACCTTCAGCTCATTATCATGGTCCCAGAGTTAGAAGAAACAACCAAGTCTGCCAACCTGTGATGTTTCAGCACCGCGGACAGCTCCACCAGCCCTCCTGCTGGCCACCAGCCCAGCCCAGTGGAGTGAGTGCTTCAGAGAATTTTTTGTTTTGTTTTGTTTTGTTTGTTTGTTTTTCAAAAGGAGCTGTGGCAAAGTTTTATTAAAGACAAACGTTCTTGTTTACTTCTCATCAGTCTGCTCTGGCATGCTTCTAATAATATCAGAATCACCTGAGTCAATGATAGCCAGTGTACATACTCTGTAGTATTTTCCACACGCTGTGCCCAATTCAATATTATTGCCACTGTAGTGATGGACACCAGTTTTAGACAACATGGCATATACTCTATTTCAGATTTCCTCAAAGCTGGGCAGTTGTTGGCGAGGATAACCAACTTCGCTTTGCCTTGTCTGATCATCTTCAGAGTCTGTACTTTCCACTTTTCATAACAAGCTGGAGCCTAGAGTTGATCTACTCCAGAGACTTTTTCATCTTCTTTGCAGCCACCATCTTCCTGCCTTAAGGTGCAAGACAACCCCCAACCAAGATCAGCCGCCAAGATGGCCAGGTAGTGAGAAAGCGCTTCAGAGAATTTTAAACACCCTCTCTATGAGGCTCTTCTCAGTTAGATTCCCAGTGGGGAAAGAGTTCCTCTCCCTCTCCCTCCCTCCCTCCCTCC
>NW_022196912.1:8606797-8614579 GCF_008632895.1 Mastomys coucha | reverse complement strand
CCTCTCTCCCTCCCCCTCCCTCCCCCCTCTCTCCGGAGACTTAGTGTTCACATGCATAAAAACAACTCAAAGCTTTCTGAAAACTCATACTAATTCTGCTTACAGAAATTGAGGATGCTGGAGAGGAAGATGTGGGGTTTCTTTTTTGTGTGTTTTGTTTTGTTTTGTTTTGTGTTTTGTTTTCTGAGACAGGGTTTCTCTGTGTAGCCCTGGCTGTCCTGGAACTCACTCTGTAGACCAGGCTGGCCATGAACTCAAGAAATCCACCTGCCTCTGCCTCCCAAAGGCAGAGATTAAAGGCGTGTGCCACCACTGCCTGCTGATGTGGTGGTTTTAAAGTGCACTTTCACCCTTCTGAACTCAGCCTTCCCTGAGAAAGTACTGAGACATGGAGCCAAGATTACCAGTATGTTGGGCATCTTAAGACCAGTTCAGTTCTCACTGATTGGAAACCCAAAGCTTGCTTCTTGGTGAGGTCAAAGAAATATTAAAGGACCAGAAAGTCCTGAGGAGGTTTGGTTGCCTAACCCTAAGAGTGAAGCTTAGCTGATGTTGAGTTGGTTTGTTTACTTCTCATTCCTTATCTGTAAATGTCTTTAAAAGGCATAGTTTAGGGCTGGTGAGATGGCTCACAAGTAAACATGCCTGCTGCCAAGCCTGACAAATTAAGTTCAGTCCCAGGACCTACGTGGTGGAAGGAGAGAAACAACTCTCACTAAGTTGTCCTCTGACTTCCACAAGCCTGCTATAAAACACACACACGGGGGAGGGGGAGCAGAGGTGCCAATAAGTAAATATTATAATTCTAAAAAAGATTTACCATATGTTATGAGTGTGTGTGTCTGGCCTGCATATATGTCTGTGTACCACTTGCATGCCTGGCTCCTAGTGGAGACGATGCTGTCAGATGCCCTGGAACTAGAGTTACAGTCTAGTGTCAGCCATTATGTGGGTGCTGGGAATTGACCCTGGGTCCTCAGATAGTGCAGCCAGTGCTCTTAACCATTAAGATATCTCTCCAGCCCCTGTTATAACATTTTTAAAACAAAATAGAATAAAAGTCTTAACTTCAGTTTTGGTCTAAGTAACATTTCGGGGCTGGGGCTAGGGTAGAGTATTTGCAGAGGGGAAAGGAAAGAATGCATTGAAGTCTGTAAATGGATTTAATGTAGTACATCTCCTGAAAGTTGTGGTGGTAGTGTGTTCTGGGGGAATCACTGGGGACATTAACCTGTTTCTGACTGAACTCTTGGTGCTTAGGCAGGCTTTGGAGTTTTCTGTGTCTCAGCAAGGCATTCTTTAGACATTTCCCTAGTCATCCTCACATCTGACTTCTGGCTCACCAGGAGTCCTCCTTTCTCCAAACAGTGCTCTGTTCCACCAGGCTCCGTGTGTTTTCTATGCCCCTCTGCTTAGCAAGCTTTAAACACACCACTCATTTGTTTCTTCCTGACTATCTTACTCATCTCTTAAGGTCTTTGTTTCTTGGGCTTTTCCTAACTCACCAATGGAAGAAGAAACTTTGCAGTACTACCCCTGTATAGCCTTGCTTTCAACTTGGGTTATCTTGTCTTCCCTAGATTGCAAACCCCTCCAGAGAAGTGCTGTCACTTGTGTTGTTTGTAAGGGACAACTTCCAGGTTTCTGTCTCTGTCTGCACACCAGTTTATCAATGAGACCTTGCACAGCAACCATGAAGGCCGAGAACTTCTAGATGTAAAGGAGAAACAGATAGGACCGGAGCAGGTGGCCGCCGGCAACCCTCTGCTCTCCTCCATTTGTGAAATCCTTTGTAGCAGGGAGAGCGCTGTGCAGACGCCCCCATTTAATCATCACTATGAGTTCTGAGGCTCTTAAACATTAACTTTGCCCTGATGCCTTTCTAAAGTGCCACTTGACAACAGTGTACAGGTATTTTACATAACTACTGTATACCAGAGGTGTCTTCAATAGAAGGTAGTGATCAAAATCGGGATCCTAATTATATCCCGTCAGTGTTTCCATTATAAGCTTCCTCCAGAAGGGTTTGTTTCTCGTTTGTTTAATTTGTATCAGGCTTCAGCCTGACATGCAAGTTCTCAGTCCTGCTACAATGGAGGGAATCTTTGTCTGCTTCAGTACATACATTTTAATCAGTACAGTGATTCCGTGTGTGGAAGGCTGTGCTACTCCACTGAGGGAGTCAACCCAGCCTGTGCTGGACACTCCTAGGACACTTGTGTCATGACATATTCCAGGAGTGATTCTGATGGTCTAGGCTGTGGTATTATTGTTCAGGTGAACCGTCCTATATTCTGGGCATCATCCTAAAGCACCAACGCCTGAAGAGCTCTCAGAAACAAGAGCACTGTGGCCATGTCAGAAGCCTTCTGGGAAAATTCCTGAGCATCTCTCAGGAGGGATGCCTAGCCTAGGCTCTCTTAGGCTATCTTGTTATCTGCTGACCTTGACAGGCCACAAGTTCTTGGAACCGAAGGCCATTTTCCTTGCTAAGAGCAAATATTTTATTTGCTTTCCTCTGGGTTCTTCTTAACCTTTGGAGTCTCAAGTTTGCTGTCCCTGGCAGAGCTGCAAGCTGTGAGCAGGGTGGGAACTGCTTGCCCACACAAATAGTTTTCAGTATTGAGGCCATTCCTGTTCTCTCCTGCTCAGAGCCCTCTTCTCTTCTGATATCCAGTTTGTTCTGAGGCATCTGTAGTGGGCCTTCTCTCCTTCAGCTTTACACCAATGTCCTTTGGACCCTCTGATACCAGAGACTAGAGAAAGGCAGAGACTGGAAGAATAAAGAGAATGGAAAATAATTAAAGTTGATTTTTGGATCTCATAACTATCTTGCAGGAATTCATCAAAGAAAAATTTCCATGGAGAAATTTGCTACTTTGGAAATCTTACCCAAAGACTATTGATGTAGTTTCCACCAATTACTTATCCCTCAGGTACCAAGGAAAAGGATTTGATATTTCATGGGCTCAGCAAATCTTATTGAACAAGCAAGCTAGACACTGGCCCTCACCTGACAGTACAAAAGGGTGCTACTCAAAGACAGTCATAATAAGGGCTCAGACCAGGAAAGGGTTAAAGGTCATTCCCCAGAGGAAATGTTGTGAGCTAAGATCTGAGGATGAGTAGGAGTGCCTTGGAGAGGAAATGAGAAAGAATAACCAAGCGCATGGTATGCCCGGAAGCTGAGAACATGCGCATGCGCATGGTGTGTATCACCCAGCGTAGAGGCTTTTAAACATATCCCTTCTTTCTTTACTAAAATTATTAAGAAACACAAGATGAAATAAAAAGGTGATGGCCAGAAAATTCAGACTGGATTTATCATACTTAGCATTATATCATAATAATGCTCTAAAAATGTAAACAAATAGGAGTTTGGAGTGGAGCTTCATGATGGAGCATGTACTTAGCATGTGCATTGTCCTGGGCCCACTGGTAATCCCCAAAAGGTATAAATAAGAATATGTAGCCAGGCAGTGGTGGCGCACGTCTTTAATCCTAGCACTTGGGAGGCAGAGGCAGAGGAAGGCAGATTTCTGAGTTCGAGGCCAGCCTGGTCTACAGAGTTGAGTTCCAGAACAGCCAGAGCTACACAGAGAAACCCTGTCTCTCAAAACCAAAAACCCAAACAAAACAAAAAACAAAACAAAAAAAACTATGTAATACAACATAAAGAGAAAAACCAGTAAGATGACATTATAAATCCATAAATACATATTTAAAGTTATATTTATCTGTTTACTTACTTATGTATGTAGGGAGGGTATACACATCCCTGATAAACTTGTAGAGGTCAGAGAATAGCCACATGGAATCAAATTCAGGTTGTCAGGTTTGGGGCCAAGTGCCTTACCCACTAAGCCATCTCACCAGCCCCTATACTTGTAAGGAACTGGATGGCTCTTTGCACACTTTCTCCCAATGATCAGGATAGCCAGGTTTCCAGATCCACCTTTGCTCAGCAGATAAAAGTGGATTTTATTAATTTCACTTATGAAAGTCTATTTTTCTTAGGAATCAATGAATATGCAAATATAAAGTCTTTAAATTAAGGATAAGGGGCTGGAGAGGTGGTTCAGCAGTTAAGAGCACTTCCTGCTCTTTCAGAGGACTGGAATTCCCATCTCAGCACCATGCAGCTCCCAACTGCTTCATGTACTGTAGAGATGCCCTCTGAAGGCAAGGGAAAGGACCAATGTTTCCTGACCCTCCCTATGAACAAGAATCCCGCAAGGCACACACTAAAGTGTGGCACCTAAGGTTTCCCCAGGGAGAGAGAAACTCTGTAATTTTCATGGTCTGCAAGAGGGGCTCTCACTGGAGTGTAGACAGACCAGATCATGTTACTAAAGGCTAAACCTTGATGTTGCTCCCGGAGCCTCTGAACCTAAGTTTGTTCATAACTCCTGCAGCCATGGAACTCACCCTAAACTTAGGCATCTGCTGTGTCTCTCCCAAGCGCCCCTGTCTTCTCTGCAGTATTTTCCCATTATTGTCTTGTGTAACAATTGCTTGTCTGTCCATGGAGGAAGGAATTTTGTTTTTATTCACTGCTGTACCACCACCAGGATGATGAGTGATTTATAATACAGTAAGGGTAAAACCATTGCTGTTGAATCAATTAATGTTCTCCGGTTGAAAGATGCTTCTAAGATCTGGGCTGGCCTGGTAGAGATTTCTGCTTGAACACTTCATTGAATAACCAAGGTTGAGCTCAGCCCAAACTCTACCTCCTCCTATTGAAAAATCTTCTGTTTTTTCAATAGGAGCACAAGTCCTCTTCTTATGGCTTTCCTTCAAACTAATCATTTCTCTCAGCCCTACTTCTTTTGGGGGAGGGCGGGGAGGGTTTGGTTTTTTTGAGACAGGGTTTCTCTGTATAGCCCTGGCTGTCCTGGAACTCACTCTGTAGACCAGGCTGGCCACCAACTCAGAAATCTGCCTGCCTCTACCTCCCAAGCACTGGGATTAAAGGTGTGAGCCACCACCGACTGTCTTCAGCCCTACCTCTTAATTCCATCATAAATATACAAGGTTTCACCATAGGAGTTTTAGGTAAACACACTTAGTGGTTAGTAAGCTGTCAGTTATAAAAGATGATCATGAAAGAAACATGGGAGGTGGGTGGTGTTAACCTCTGTTATCCAGGATGCTGCAAACTAATATGCCACTTCCTGGTCTCCTTCACTCAGGACAGTCCCACTAGTGACTATCAGCTGCTATCTCCAGCAGCTGGCAAATCCACTCATTACTAAAGAATGATCTAGACAATCCAACGCAATATCCATTATAGCTCCCAAATGTTGTAGAGGTCCAGATGAAGTGGGTTTGGAGGGGTGGCTCACTGGTTAAGAGCACAAACTTCTCTTGCAGATAGCCAGGATCAGGTCAGCTCTTAACACCTACATCATGCAGCTTACAGCTGCCTGTCACACAACGGCTGAGCACCCAACTTTACTCCTGTGGCCTCCACTGGCACCTATACTCATACATGTACTCATACACCAAAGCCATCTATGCATGTGAGTAAAAATGAAATAAATCTTTAAAAAACAAAACAAAACACAACCCTTAGCCAAATGACTGGCTTCTTCCAATCTGCTTCTGTGGTCAATCAGTTTATGCTTCTCGGTTTCCTGAAAAGGTGGACGATGCCTCTCTGCAGTTGACATGCAAAAGCAGGGGTCCGGTCTGGAAAAATAAACAATATAACTGGAGAGGATACAAACGAGAGGAACAGCTCAGGATTGACTTGGTGTGGGGGTCGATTGGGAGAGGGATCGGGATCCCAGGATGGATCCTTTGGGAGTTATTGATAAAAGCCGGGAAGAGGGTACCACATTAGTTCTGGGACAGACATGAAGGTCATCCCTAATTCCTCTTCTAAACTCTGTATGAATCTCATAGACATATTGGGAAATTATTGAGGAAAAAGGATAAAACTTGCCCTTGACCCTTAGCCAGCCACACTGTCCCAGCCGGCTCTCAGGGTCCCTCCACAGGTCCCCCCTCTGTTCCAACCACAGCCTTCCAGTTCTCCAGACATGAAGAAGAAAGAAAACACCATTGTTAAATGAGGATAGTGTCCCCAGTCTCTGCTCACCCTAGAGGCTTATTTTGAAAAATCACAGTGATTTAACTTGTTAGCAGTTTAATTCACTTTAAAAAGATTAACCAGACTAATTATTCGTCAGATTTCACCACCTTTGTCAGCCTCAATAAGGATCTTTTGTTACAGTGATTAATGTGTTTTAATTGTAGCTTCTCTCAGGGCAATAATTCGATCGCACAGTATTTGCTGAATCCATGGAAATCTTGGAAATGCTTTGACAGCTGAGCTATTCTTGGGAAACGAAAGTAAAGGAATATATGTACCTAACAAAAAGTGTTTTATAGCATATCATTAATATGGATTTTTCTCTCTCTGACAGAACTTGCTCTGCCTCAGTCCATGGAGCTGCTTGCTGTGCAGTCAATTTTCCATCCAGAGACATCGAAATGGAGAGATCAATTAGTACAGGTGACTGGATGGTCTTCCATCTGAGTCTTCACGCAGCTACTAGTGACAGTAATAGCCACAGCAGATGCACATAGATTGCACAGACAGTCTACTAATCAGTGTCCATAAATAATCATCCAATTAAGAGCCCAGGCCCTGTATTGCTTATTCAATTCTCTGCATAATACCACATCTCCATTCATTAATCCTTAACTATACAAGTTAAAAGATATTTGTAGAAACTGGACCAGAAACAAGTTATATGGCCCACTATTAATTTCCATTTAAAATGTGGTTTAATATTATTTTGAAGTCATAGTGGTTCTAAACTTTGGAGTCAGACATATGTGGAGTTGATTCTTGGCTTTATATTAAGAAGCTAAGCGATATTGGGATAAATTAGTAACACACCACCACCCCCCGCCCATGATCCTTATTTCCCCATCTGGAAAATAGCTATAAAAAGACCAACTCATAGTGAGGACTTAAGCCATTGATTGTAAGACAGTGCGATTTGGTTTATGTTAAGTATTGATTCACTTTCAAGGAAACTGTATACCTTTATATTTAAGAAAGCCGTGGACTGGAGAGGTGGATCAGTGGATAAAGCACTTACCACACGAGTGTGAGAACCAGAGTTCAGATCTCCAGCACCCACATACAAACTGGGCCAACAGTGGACTAACTTCAGGCCTCAATCGATGGGGACAGGGTATCTCCAAGGTGAACAAGCAAGCTTGCTCACTGCCATATCCAGGAACACAATGGTTGCTCCACAATAGGAGCTGGGTAGTCAAACAATGCTCATGTGAACACTGGCGATGCCAAGAAGCTTGGAGCTGCTCAGTCCACAGATACCTCAACAGTTCCAGGTTGGCACTGGAGGCATGGAGGATTTCTGGAGAGATGCTGGTCTTCAGTCCAAGGAGCTGTATTCTGATGTCAGTAAAGGATGGAGGCTGTGGTACAGTGAGTCCAACAACGGCTATCTACCAACAGAGTGTCCAAGAGTTCAGTAGCCATACAGTCCATGAGGCTGGATGTCTCAGCTGGTCTTTAGTACACACCAGAATCCCAAAAAAGTGGGCTCTAATGGCAGTGGAAAAAAGGACTTGCCAGTGAGAGGAATGAGGAAAAGAGGGCAAGCTTCCCTCTTCCATGTGTTTTGTATAGGCTGCCAGCAGAAAGTGTGGCCCAGATTAAAGGTGGATCTTCCAATTTCAAAATATCTGGATTAAAAGTAGGTCTTCCCATTTGAAATAAATTTCCTTTTTTTTTCT
>NW_022196912.1:8600606-8606787 GCF_008632895.1 Mastomys coucha | reverse complement strand
AGCTCTGGCTGTCCTAGAACTCACTCTGTAGACCAGACTGGCCTCGAACTCACTGAGATCTGCTTGCTTCTGCTGCCTCTTGGGTGCTAGGATCAGGGCATGCACCACGAGTGCCAGTCCTAAAATAACTTAATTAAGAAAAATCCCTCACAGGTGTTCCCAGCTGCTTGCTTTTTGATTAATTCTAGATGAAGTCAAGTTGACAACCGAGACTAGCCATCACATTTACCTAATTGGGGAGCTCCAAGTTCGGAGAGAGAGACTGACTTGGCAAAGCGATAAGCTACAGAGGAAGATACCTGATGCCAATCTGTGACCTCCACAAGCACACACATGTACATGTAACCACATTGTTGTGCTTATACACATGCAAATATTCATACACACATGCTCACATACCACATACATATATACTTGCAAAAAAAAAAAGTAAGTAAATCAGGGCTAGGAGGTGGCTCCATAAAGCACTTGTCCTGTAAGTGTTGGGACTTGAGTTTGGAGCCACAGAACTGGCATGAAAGGCTGGGCATGGCAGAGTGCAGAGGTAATTCCAACAAAGGTGGGGTGGGAGGTGGAGACAGGCAGATCCCTAGAAGCTGGTGGGACTGGTAGCCTTCCCTACATGGTGAAGTTATAGGCCAATGAGAAACCAAGTCCCAAATAAGAGGTGAGAGTTTAGGCCAATGAGAAACCATGTCTCAAATAAGAGGTAAGAGGTGCCTAAGGAGCAATAGGTGAAATTTTCTGCTGATTGACACATGAGCCTTGCACTCATTTATACCGGCATGTGCACATAAACACATATACACCCAAGGAAGACATATGGAACTAGGAATGGGCTCTCTTACCTATAATCCCAAAACGTGGGAAGCATAGTCAGGAGGATCATAATTTCAGGCTAACCTGGGCAATGCAGGCATCTTTGTCTGAAACACAGTCAAACCAGAGAGTCGTGTGCACCTCAGCACTGGACTCGTCCTCATAACTCTAAGACAAGGAGGGAGCATGGAGATGTGGAAAGTTGGAAACATAGTAGAAACTTCACTATTTGTTGGGACATAGGCATCACTAATAACCAGTGATGCCAACTATAAATAAGCATATTTAATTTGCAGGACAAACCTCAGAGGCTAATAACTCCATTGCCCCCATTACCCCCATTTACAGCTGGATCTAACAGACACTAGATGATTTGTTTAACAGAAGCAAACTCAGGTGTGCCTGAGTCCAGAATCTGTGTTTTAACCAGATATTATTCAGACAAAATGCTGTCTTAGAAAAAGAATTGTTGCCAGGGATGGTAACATAAACCCGCAATTCCAGGACCTAGGAGGAGAGGCAGGAGAGTGGCTTTAAGTTCGAGGTCATCCTGGTCTAGGCAGGGATTATACACAAAACATAAAACTAATAATAAGATGAAAGAAAACTGTAGATTTTTCTAGTGAGACACATGACTTCTGTGTGTTAAATCAACGTCAATCACAATAGCCATGCTTAGAAGTACTGCCATAGCTCAGGCACACAGCTCAAAAGTTCCTTTGCTTTCAGAGCTAAAAATTGGGCACCTGGGGGTCTCTGTACATGGTATGATCTCTGACAATAGAAAAAAGTTCTCAATGGTCAGATCTTAATGAACTCTCCCCTGGTGCTCACAGCGTACATTTGCATAGAGAAGGATCAGAAAAAAATTCCATTGTAGCAGCAATTTCTGTTATAAACCCCAATTCCCCAACTTATTTTTGACCACAGAAACTTCTTTATAGCTATGATCATTAAGAAACTATTAAGATTCATTAAATACCTACCAAAGCCAAATTTGTCTAGTGCTTAGGCCATCCCGAATGAAGTCTCAGAACTTCCTACGGGTTAACTCAAGTTCTAATAATCTTATGAGGCAGGTGTTTTTAGAATACTCTCTTGAGGTAGATCTGTTCACAGATCATACGCTTCTGTTTTATGCAGAGCTAGAACCTGAATGGAAGCTGTCTCTCCAGAGCCTGGCTTTGCTCATCTTCCATGGAAGATCTAGCTTAACCTGCCATACTCAATGATATGCTTTTTTTCCCCCTAAGCTACACCTGGGACAGATATGCCACATCAAATTGGCATTTTGTTCCATTCCCCCCAACTAATGGGAAATAACCAGGCATATACAAAACAATCAGATCTGTTTATCTGATCTCAAAGTGTGGGAATTTAATCCTTGGATTCTTTCATTTTACTAGTTATAGACATTTACTTATATTTCATATCACAGAATGTTATGGTTTCAGTCTGTGCCCCTTCCCCAGTTTTTGTGTTGGAGCCTTAGTTCTTCAGTGGAGTATGAAAGGTAGGAGGCTTTAGTGGCAAGTGGAGCCCTCACAGATGCATGAATACTCTTTAATGGGGAAGGGTTATCTATTGCGGCAACTCAGCTCCCCTGCTCTTTCTCCTTGGAATGAGCCCACTTGCCCTTTGGCCTTCTAGCAAAAGTTGGAGTGGCTTGTGGCCCTCACCGAAGGCCGAGAGGATTCCGGTGCCATTCTCTGGGACTTCCCAGTCTCTAAGTGTACTGAGTTCAAATGTGCCTTTGCTCTTAATGTTACCCATGCTCAGGTATGCTGTTACAAGGTTTTCACTAGAAAGGATCCAAGCCAGGCTGGAGAGATGGCTCAGAGGGTATGAGTTCATACTGCTCTTCCAAAGGACCTGAGTTCAGTTCCCAGCATCCACAGCAGGGGCTCACAACTGCCGAGAATTCCTGTTCTAAGGGGTTCACTCTCTTTCCGTGGTTTCTGTGGTCACCCATACAAGTGGCTGGCTCTCAGAAAGGAGCAAGGGAAAAAAGAAGAGAAGTATAGAGGGAGGGAGGGAAGGGAGAGAGAAGGACAGACCAACAGGCAAGAGGTTCTTTATTATATAAATATGTTCTCATTTAACTAGAGATGCTGCAGTCTAGAAAAGAGACTGGAAGAGAAAAGCCAGGGCCTGCGATCTGTAAGAGCCCACGAAGGCTTTCAGGGACTGCCGGTCGGTCACTGCTTTTCTTTGATCCTTTCTCCCTACAGAGTGGCACTATTTTTTTTTTTAAAGCATACTTTTCCAAGTTGTTACATTAACAAATTTGCACTGGTTTCTTGATCCTTGTCATCTAAAGGCTACCTTGTTGGTAGATGGCGAACTTTTCCTTCATGCCAGGCCTGCTGCTATGTCTAATGTCACAAATGTCTGCTCACATTAGCTCCCAGAGACTGGAGAAGGTTCCGCATGGGGCCTTTCCAGCAAGTTGATTTGACAGAATGAGTCCCCATGCTAGCTCATGGCACTTATCCGTTAGTCAGCCTTCCCCGGGGACCAGAATTTAGAGTGCACCATATTCGATTTCCAAATCAACTGCTGTCCCCTCAGGAAGCCCTCTATTGCATTATTAACAGAGATGCCTTCAACCGCAGCACCATACTTAAACATTCATCTACATTTAAGAGAAAAGACAAGACGGACTGTCTGGGGAGAGACAGCAGATCTGAGCCCCATCTCAGTCCCCTGTTAACCCTTTTACCCCTGGCTTCTTGCCTTCATGCTTACTGAAGAGCTCTGGAACTTTCTCAGGGAAGCATGAGCTCTTGCTCATTTTTAAATGATCTTTATTCACAACGGAATGCTTCTGCATGGCTGTATTTGCCTATGCAACATCCCCTTACCTTGTAAGGTTAGGGCCTGAGGTCCCCATGCCTCTTCTTTAAAAGTTCCCATTGCACAGTGCACAGTTAATTCCAGATGTTTAGCTGAAAAAAAGAAGATGGCTTTGATTGCCTATGTGTGTGTATAAAACTCATATATATTAATTCATACATTATATATGAATTAGTTCTTGCATGAATGAACAGACCTGGGAGTCAAGGGTCAGCAAGTCTAATGCCAGAACTTCAGAACTTTCTAATTTTTAAAGCTAAAATGTGTCCCTTAGACCTTTATCTTGGCAAACAAGAAATTGGCAAGATTTCTGGAGAAAAGAGGAGGTTCTTTTAAAAGCTGCATGTTGATATAAATATGAAAATGGATTAAGCTGTGCTTCCAATTTCCAAACACATGTACTTCAATGAATATTAAATGGCAGCTCCTATCACCATATGACTTCTTTACTCACAAGAGTTTTTATCAACAGGAGCCTGAAGTTGCCTCTGGAGCGTGAAAGGCTCCTGTAATTGAGTTTAGAGTGGGAAATCCACTAAACAGGCCACGGCCCCAGAGACACCCCGAACCCCACCTGTCAGTTGGTGTTAGATCACAGCTCAAGCAAGGCATGGCGAGTTGTTCCTGCTTAAATATTGCTGAGATCAGAAACAGGAAGAAAGAAAGGAAGGAAGGAAGGAAGGAAGGAAGGAAGGAAGAAAGAGAGAGAGAGAGAGAAAGAAAGAGAAAGAAAGGAAGAAAATGAGGGAAAAGAAAAGAAAGGAGAGAAAGAAAAAATTACCCAGGGACTGAGACAAGCTAGGGTAAATCATGGGGGTGGGTAGGATGGGGCGACCTCTTCTAACAGCTGCCCAGTGTCGGCTGGAATCAGTCTAAAGCTCAGCCTGGGGTGGGGGAGCTGGCCGGGTCTCCATCAGTCATTTCTTCATTTCAGCACTGCTTACTGCAGGGCAGGCAGAGCAGCCCTGCAATCAAGGGGCAGAGTCCAGGGAGGCTGATGATGCGGTAGGCAGAAGGAAAAGATCTGTATGCCCAAACGAGGACAAGTTTCTGATGAAGAAACATCTCCAACTAGATAGTTAGTTGGGTGTGCCTTAATTGGCTAGATCAGACCAGAGCAGGAGAACCCACCCTTTGTCCCATATACTACTTACTGTATGTATGGACAGTTGTATCCATTGTTGAATATATTAAGATAAGTTCCTTGCCTGAAGCAACTTGAAACACCACTGGGAAAACACTTTGTCTGACAAGAACTTCTCAAGTTGCCTTAAAATAAGTTAAAAAGACTATTTGGAGGAAACCTGTGCCAGCAGGGATTTTCAGAATGAGTAGGATTTGACAGGCAAAGGAACAAGGGAAGACAGTCACCAGGACAGTGGGAACAAGATTTGTACTTTGTGGAGGAGACGTACTGTCCAAAGGCCAGAATAGGTGATGAGTGGGCCTTAGAGCCTGGGACTGGGGGGTGGGGGGAGGGCGGAGGGGGGAGGGCAGAATGAGGAGGAAGGAAGGGAGGATGGAGAAGGAATGGGGGTGGGGAGGGAGGGGATGGGGGGCTAACACTAAATGATAGAGGACGTTAGCAACTAAAATACTGAGGTTTAAACTCTCAAAAATAAAAAAATATTTTTTCAAGTCTAATGTTTCTTGGAAAGCTGTGGGGAGCAAGGAGAGAGTTTTGAGCAGGGGAAGAGTGTGGTCAGATTTGCCTTTTAGAAAGACCTGCCAGGATGTGGGGGTGTGACCCACTCAGTTGGTAGAGTGCTTGTCTAGTATGAAGGAAGCCCTGTGTGTGATTCTCAACTCCCCAGAGACTGCGGATGGTGGCACATGCTTAGAATTCCAACAGGGGAAGCAGGGGGAATCAGAAGTTCAAGGTCAGCCTCTGTTACCTAGAAAGTTCAAGGCCAACCTAGACTATATTAGACCCTGTCTAAAATAAATAAAGTCGGCAAGATAGCTCAGAGCTTGTCCACTTGAGTTCCCTCCTGAGACCCAGGGAGTGGAGGAGAAAAGACACTTCTGAAGCTTGTCCTCTGACCTTCAGACACAAGCATGCATGCAAATAGGATGCTTGGGTCATGCTCATAGTAAAATATTATTTCTGTTGAAGTTCGAGTTTAACACGGGCCCCCATATTTAACCTGGCATCCCCACTCTGGTGACCATATAATGTGTGGCTCATTGGTCAGGCTGTGATCACCTAGGCAGCACAATTGGTGGGACAGGGTCAAGACGATGGTTTTTGAGTTCCTTAAGTCCTGAGCATAGATGCTCAAGGAATGCATCGGAGGGATAATCAGACCCCCCAGTACCTTTTTGCCCTCTGTAAGGCTATCTTGAGTTGGCCCGTGGCCACTTCCCAGCCTTCCTTACTGAAATCATGGCCATAAGACCAAATCACGGTCACCGGGCTCTGAGAGGAAGTAATGTGTGTGTGTGTTTTCTGAGAAGGACTAGAAACAGACACAGTTGATTTCTATTGGTGTGATAAAAAAAAAAA
>NW_022196912.1:8580298-8600596 GCF_008632895.1 Mastomys coucha | reverse complement strand
AAAAAAAAAAAAATCCGTGCCCCCAAACTTGGGGAGGTCGCCGTTCACCTGGCTTCCTGTCTCCATCACAGTTGTTCACTGAGGGAGCCAGGGCAGAAATTGAAGCAGGAACAGTGGCAGAAAACAGAAAAATGTCGCTTACTGTGTTGCTCCACACGGACTCCCTCGGCTTACATTTTTATACATCCTGGGACCATCTGCCCAGGGGCCCTCTTGCCTGAATCATTAAGCAAGAACATGCCTCACAGACGTGTTCACAGATCCAATCCGATGCAGACAATTGCTCTACTGAAGGTCCATCTTACCAGGTATGTCTGGGTTTGTGTCAAGTTGACAAAACCAAAGTGCACAAATATCCTTGAGAGTTTTCTTTGGTCCACTAGCGGAAAGATGGACTGGAGCAGAAACGCTGGGCTCAGAGATAAGAAAAGCACAAGTCCAGAATGATGGAGCCATCTAAGTGGCCCTGTGCTGTCTGTTGAGTCCAACCACCCTTAAACACTCAAGCATTCTTCAGCACACCGCTGGATATGACAGCCCAAAGCTCAGGAGCCCGATGATGGAAGGAATCGGCTTTGGGGAAGATGAGATTTCCTGATCAGGTGCAAGATGGCTCAGAGGGTAAAGGTGTCCGTTGCTAGGCTTGATCATGTGAGTGCTGACCCTGAGACCCATGCAGTGGTAGGCGGGAACTGAGAATTATTGGCGAGAAAGTCAAATGCTTCCTTTCCCCTTTCGACATTTTCTTTCTGACTCAACCTTAAACTTTACCCATGAGCTAACAGAATCGATCCCGAGACATTGTAATGTTTAAAAGCTCTACTGCCAGACATTGGTAT
Source organism: Mastomys coucha (assembly GCF_008632895.1). Lineage (NCBI taxonomy): Eukaryota > Metazoa > Chordata > Mammalia > Rodentia > Muridae > Mastomys > Mastomys coucha. The sequence continues at coordinate 8,599,757 of NW_022196912.1, read as the reverse complement.
TCAATGCTACTGATGTTTTTCTTGTTGGATTTTGTAGTGCTGTGTGCAGATGGAAACCGAAGCCTTAAACATGCTAAGCAAGTGCTCCAACATTGAGACACACCTTGATCCCTAAACTCATGTATTTGGATGTACATTTCATCGTTAGCTCGAAGGTGGGTATGTCCTTGAGTTCTGTGGGTATTTGTACATTTGTACACTTTCTAGTGGCTATTCTAGAGTGTGACTTTATATACATATATATGAATATATATGTCTATAAATTATATACATTATCTGTATTATATATATAATATCGTGTATACACGCGCACACACACACACATCTCCTGGAGCCAGGCTGGCTTCCAACGCTCTAGGTAGTGAAGATGACCTTGAACTTCTGACCTTGCTGCCCCCACCATGATGACTTCATAGGCTTGCCTGGTTCTTGCAGCACTGCAGACTGAACCCAGGCCTTTACACATGCATCTCCAGACCCTACACATGTGATCTTCTATTTACCTCCACAGGCCTACAAGCACACAGGTTATCTGTTCCTCAGAGTTCTGTTGTATGCACTATACGTGTTATTATACATGTCTTTGCATGTATATCATGGGCAATGCTAGTCATCTTGCTTAATTAGTGTACAGTCCCTAGAACTGCCAAGAAACAGCTTTTTCTGTGTCTCTCATATAGAAACCTTTGGGTTTGTTTTGGAAATTGCATTATTTTTAAAGAGAGTTTAAAAAAAATATGTGTGTATATATCTGTGTGCATATGTGTTTAATGTAATATATATGTGCTGGTGCCCAAGGAAGCCAGAGAGGGCATTTGCTCTTCTGGAGCTCAAGTCAAAGGCAGTTACAAACTCAGGTAAAGACGAAGGCAGTGTGCATGCTAGGAAACCAACATGCTTTTGGCTCTAGGGGAAAGAAACACAGGTGAGGCTCCATGCTCAAGAACTGAGGTCAGAGCTCCAATTTTGGATGGGCCTTACCACTCCTGACCTTGAGGCCACCTTGGCCAGGGGCTCTGCAGAGGCCATGTAGAGGCTTGTTTAAGGGCCTAAACGTCTGCATCTCTGGCCCCTTTGTCTTGCTGTCTCCGTGTGTATTCTCATGCTAGCCGCACACAGATGTTGCCCTGGATACGCCTTGGTTGGCTTTCCTCCCTCAGGTGCTCTTGGTAGTCTAGCAGGGACAGATGCTCAGAATCTCTCTTACTTCAACCCCTTCCCAACTCTGGAGACCCAGTAGCTAGCACCCAGTTGGTTCTGAAGGCCACAACTTGGAAGGATACTGAGCTATGTCGAAAACTGACTGGCTAATCAAACAAACCATTCTTTGTCATAAAAGACAGTCATGCACAGGGATGTTCTCAGAAATGCTCACTGCCAAGGGAGAGAAGGGCCTAAAGTCTGTGTAAAAACGCTCTCCAGTCAGCTTCCATGGAATCCACTATTAAAAATAAAAGAATACCAACTTGGATGGCTGTGAAGAGGCTAGAATACACACAAGTGTGTGTGTGTGTGTGTGTGTGTGTGTGTGTGTGTGTGTGTGTGTGTTGGGGTGTTCATGAATTGTTTATTTCTCTCAAAGTAGTCATCTGCCTTTAATTTGTTAGAAGCTTTTGGGAGACTCTGTGGCTGTTTATTGCTTTTATTTCTTTGTATTTCCATCAATAATCATTCTGTATGGAATGGCTTTTTGCCATTTCTTAGAAGCAAGCCCATCAAGAAGGTGAGGAGTGGCCCCGCACCACGACAGCTTGCTGGCACCCGTGTGGGCAAGACTTGAACACTAGATGGCAGCCTTGCCTTCTAGATGAGAGTTCTCTACTTTCTAGCCTGAAGTCCTGGGCAGGCTGTGTGGCTCAGAGTCAGTATTATACAAGTCCTAACAGATTCTCCAAGACCAACAGCCTGCTCTCGCTCCCGTGACGGCTCCCCCTCCCACCTCCCGTGGGTGTGTGTCTGGTTTGGGAGCTTTTACCTGTCCTTTACAGCTACTGTAGGATCTCCTGGCTTCTGGAGCAGGTGGCCAGCCATTGGCTCGCCAGCCTCTTCCCACCTGCCCAAGTTGTAAGATCTTTAAAGACCTCCCTCAGCTTAGGGAGTTTACACTTTATACAGATGTGTAGCAAATTGATGGAGGGTCCTGTCTCAGGGGAGGGGATGGCTGGGTGTCAGGAAGGAGATAGACACGATGGTACTGACCTGCATCAGAGGTCTAGGACCTGTGAACACTCAAGCCTGCTGCCTCCATCTCCAACCAAACTCCCAGATGTAGATACTCAATTCTGTTTTCCCCAGGGGCAAAACCCTTCATTAGTTGGCTTCTTCAGCTGGTGGCCAGTCAGAGTTCAGTGAATGTTTGCTCAATGAGGGAGTGACAGAGCACATCGATACCAAGACTGAAAAGTTACTTGTTTAATGTTCTAACTCTGGAAAGTTGGGTTGGGTTTTATAGGATGTCTGCTTTCATCTTCAGCCTCTCCCACACCCCTGTGTGCTATTCCAGGTCAGGATCTCAGTTTGGGAGTTCATGAGCCCCAGCTGGATGGATACACACTGCGGACAGACGTCTGTCCTGTACTCTGATTTCAGTGTAAACCAACGATGGAACTGTTGCCCTTAAAGTTCATCCTCAGAAGCCAGAGGTTCGGATGTTCTTGGAATGAGACTGTGTTGAAGGCAGGGCCTTCATTTGAAGAAGCCATAAGGGTGGTCCAATCCACCTGCTTACACAAGAAGAGATTTCTGACACAGAAAAGGACACTAGGAGGCTGAGGAGATGGCTCAGGGGGTAAAGCAGTTTCTGTGAAATTGTGAGGACTGGATCTCCAAAACCCATGTCAAATCTACAGGGAGCAGCAGCCCACCACAATCCCATCATGAGACACAGAGACAGGGGGTCCCCCATCCTCTGTGGCAGCCCCCAACAAGCTGGCCAATCAGACTAGCCTAGGCAACCAGCTGTGGGTGAAGCAACAGACCCAGCCTCAATATGTAAGGTAGAGACATGAGAGAGGAAGCTCAGGGCTCCACACTTTAGTGTGCCCACGCGTATGTGCACACACGCGTACACATACACACACACACACGTGCACACACGCGTACACACACACACACACATACACCCCTGAAGAAGCTGGGTTTTGATGGCAGCAGAGGATGGGGGCAGCAATGAGCAGAGATACAAACAAGCTACAAAGATAGACCAGCAAACCGCATGGTCTTTCCTCCGACCCCTTCTATCTGGGGTGTACCAGAAGCCACTGCACCCGCTAGTCTTGGATCTTACCACATCAGTTAGTTCTCCCAGAAAATAGGAGGTGTATCTTTTAGATGATTCCAGATCCAGTCAAATTGACAGTCAAGAGTAACCACCACACAGGGAAATAGACCCAGAAGAAACCAAGCCTTCTAATAGTGTGACCTTGGACTTCCAGAACTGAGGCAGACCATTGTTTAAGGTGCGCCGTCTGTGGCATCTCCATCTGACAGTTATGACATGATAATGATGTAAACGTATGCTCAAACTGTAATAAACATGATATACCATGGGATGCTCTTTTGTCAGCACATCCAGCATCTCTGAGAATCTTCTTTGGCTGGGTGGTAACGGGGTTTGCACACATGTCTCTGGTCCCTTGCTCTTCTCAGGTAGACAGAAAGGACAGAGGAAAGAGAGGCCTGAAGAAAAGAGATATGCTCACGGTTGTGGTATGAGCTGCCCTTCCATGTTCTTTCTATGAAAACAAGTTCAAATTCCATGAACAGGCTGATCCAGGCCCCAGGAGACAGGTCTCTGGAGTGCTACTGAATCTAACCTCCTCAAGAGATGGCCTAAGCCGGGCGGTGGTGGCGCACACCTTTAATCTCAGCACTTGGGAGGCAGAGGCAGGTGGATTTCTGAGATCGAGGCCAGCCTGGTCTACAGAGTGAGTTCCAGGACAGCCAGGACTACACAGAGAAACCCTGTCTCGAAAAACCAAAAAAAAAAAAAAAAGCTGTGGGACCTGGGGGATTACTGGCAGAGGATGGGGGGGCAGTAAAAGGAGGGACAGGACAGAATGGGTAGTGGAGGTGACAGAAAAGATGAAACTCTGAAGTAAAAAGCACACCTCAGGGGATGCATACATCCTCTGGGAATGCCCTTTGAGGGGAAGCTGCTTCCTGTGTCACATTAAGTAGCAGGAAGTTGTCTTTAAAAGTAGACTGAAAGTAATGTATTTTCTCTAAGGTGGACTGCAGTGGAAATTTCTGGTTTCTTTGGAAACTCAGTTATGTCATATGATGTTTCAAAAGGAAGTTTTGCTGAAGTGGACACAGGAGAGGATGTGTGATGTTTAGAAAAAGCATAGTGTGACTCCACAGACAGTGGGAAGACACTCTGGCAATTGGTTCGCCTTGCTCCACCTTGCTAGTCTTCACTGATGAAGCTCTGGCCTTGGTTAGCCTTGCATCACGTTGCTCATCTTCATGTGGTCATGACTTTGTAGAGAGTAACTCTTTCGGTGCCTCTGTAGACTCGGGCTGATCGGTGAGCCGATTCAGTTTCTTCTGGATCAAGCTGCCATCGCTGATTCCCAGGCGGTGCTTGCCTAGTGAACTGGACTGCTGAGTAGCCCCAAAGAACTATTTCTAAACAGGTCCACAACCCGTTTCCTACTAACCTTTCTTTGCCACTACCTTTGGTGGGTGGTAGGCTAGAAGGGAAGTTGAAATCTTTTCAACCTACTGGTTTTGAAAATCTAAGCGAGCAGTGGACTCTCTAGATCATAGTGCAGGCGAGCAGAGGGACCATGGTGAGCAGAGGAATCTAACACAGCCTGGACCCTCCTGGGTGTGAGGGACAGGACTTTTCCATGGCACAGTTTGGCCCTTCAGTTCCTCACACTACCATAGACCTCTCTCACTTCCCTTAAATTCCAATGGGAAGAAAAGATTTTCTCCAACAGGAGCACAAGCAGAGGAGGCCACCATCCATAAAGAATGTCTCCCATCCTGGCACAAATATCCAAAATGCAAGAAAGGGAAAGACAATATGATTTAGAATTCTTTTGTCTGGCCTTTTTCTGCTGTCCTGAGTTTCCAAGTTAGCTTGGCTCAGTTGAGGGAGTAAAAATAGTCTCACCATTCATGTCTCATAGTCAGAACTCAGAGGATTCCCCTTTCTTCCCACCCCAAAACCTGACCTGACTGCCTCATCCAGTTCCACACCTGTCACACGGGAGGATGTTCTAGCCTGGTGCCACCAAACCTGTATGTATGGGCAGTGGACCTAGGAGGTTGCCCATAGTATTGGACAATGCCTGTGCCCCTTAAAAAAAAGAGCAAGCCATGATCAGCTCAGAGAGCATCACAGGTCATGCTTGTATTCTCCTGATGAGGCTATTGAGAGCCAAATGGGGAAATTACATACAAGTTTATAAAGATGTGATCAAACTCTCCAGTAGGCCTTATTAAATACACCAAAGCCATGAAGGTCAACACTTTCCAGAGTTGGGGATATAGTTCAGACGATAAGGTACTTATCTAGCAGGCAGGAAGCTCTGAGTTTGATCCTCGACAGGAGGTAGATGCAGGAGGATCAATTCAAAGTCACCCTTGTCTGTGTACTGAGTTCAAATCCACCCTGGGATACCTAAGACCATGTCTCAAAGCAAAAACTTCCCAGCCAGGCTTGGTGATGCTCACCTGTAATCCCAGCATCAAGAAGATAGAAGCAGGAGAATTAGAGCAAGCTGCAACACCAGTCTAGTAGGTTTGCAAAGCAAATCCCAGACCAATTAGGTCTCCAGGGCAAGACCCTATCTAAAAAAAAAAAAAAAAAAAAAAAAAATGGAAAAAGGACAAAGAAAGAAAGAAAGTAAAGAAGAAAGGAGCTGAAGAGATGGCTCAGCAATTAAGAGAACTTGTTGCTTTTTAAAGGTCCTGGGTTTCATTCCTGGCATCCATGTTAACTGCTAACAACCATCTGTAACTCCACTTCCAGAAGACCCAACACCTTCTTCTGACCTCCACGGGCACTGCATGCTTATGGTGCATAGACATACATGTAGATAAAACACCCATACACATGAAATAAAAATAAATAAATCTTTAAAAAAAAAACAAGCTCCCCCAACTACATTCCCAAAATAAATAGATAAAAACAAGTTCTATATAGCAATAGCTCAAATCTAGTCTTTGGAGCACTTTATAATTCCTGTAACTATTTATGTCAAGTAAAATTCTGAATATGTACACGCATGGAAGGAGAAATTATATGCAGATGTATGGTCAAATCAGAACTTAGGTTTTACAGCAGACATCAATAAAGCAGAAGGACAGCTGACTGGCAGAAAAAAGTCTAAAGCCCTGGTCATGAGAGCACAGAGGAGAAACCAAGGATGTTTTGCACGTAAAGAGAACACTTTTGAAGACATGATGATGAGCTTCAATGAATAAAGCTTGATGGTATAATAGTGTGGGTCACATATGGATTGACGATCAGGAAGAAGCAAGGACCAAAACCATGTTAGATTCTGGTCAAAAGAAGGAATCACTTTCCTGTTATTAGTAAAAAGAAGAGGAGAGCAAGTAACATGTAGGACTGAGAGCCGGCCACGATGGAGCCAATGCTCCGTGCAGAGGGTGGAGAGGGAGATGGGGGCTGAGAGCAAGGGCCTTGAGTGCATCTGCACTAGGGAGCTGCTTAGGTAGTGGGCAGGCGGTTCAGCCTCAGCGGTCCATGTGCAGGATGTGGGTGTTCTAAGCATGCGCAGTTCAGACGCTTCCGGTGCCGGGATGTGGGAGCCTTGTGCAGGGCACATCGGAGGAAGGCCTTTAGCTGCAGTGCTTTCCATTGTGCTTCTGAGTTTCAGACAAGGCAGTAGCTATCATGTGTGAGATATTTTTGAACAGGATACATGATGCATGTGTGTGGCTGGGGATTGAATGTAGGGCCTCATGCAAATCAGGCAAACACTGTACCCCTGAGAAACACCCTGGCTGAAGAGCATAGCAGTGCTAGCATTGGCATGCTTTGTGATCTCAGCCATTTTTAGTGGGATAAAGAGAGAGGGAGGAGCCAGTAGCAACAGTGAAGTGGCCAGAGTTAGTGTAAAAACACCAAATGTTAGCCTACCGACATTCTCTTTACTCTCACGTTACAGCCTCTCGAGCACGGCTGCTGTCTATAGTGTAGTTGTATATTGCATCTCTCCCAGAAGCATCAGTTACAACCTGTGCAGCTCCAACCAGCTGCTAGCTCAACAGGAAGTGAGGGACCCCGAGAGGGGCCACAATGAAACAGCCCCTGACTTCCAACAGTTCAGCTGGTGAGAAAGGAAAGCTCTGCCTCCTGGCCCGATGGCTCTGCATCAGACTGGCTTTCAGGACAATCACACCAGCTTGCTAATTCTCATACTCGCTAGTTGATTCTATAGCATTTTATTCTATTTTACATTATTCAGAGACAACTTAACCAGTGTAACTCACAGATGGAAACTGAGTGTTTGCATCCCAATGTCTAAGCATTTTGTCCATCCGCATGGTCTTTTTATAGACACCTAACATGTACATTAATATTCCTCCAACCAGACTCAATATCTACAATGCAGATTTGAATTGTCTGCATATGAGTGAATGCTCAGGTTGAAAGTCTAGTCATTTTTTGTTATTGTTATTGTTTTCCTTTTCCTTTTTTTTTTTTCTTTTTTTTTGGTTCTTTGGTTTTTTGATACAAGGTTTCTCTGTGTAGCCCTGGTTGTCCTAGAACTCACTCTGTAGACCAGGCTGGCCTTGAACTCAGAAATACGCCTGCCTCTGCCTTCCAAGTGCTGGGATTAAAGGTTTGTGCAACCACTGCCTGACATTTTTGTTTTTCAAGACAGGGTTTCTCTGTATAGCCTTGCCCATTCTGGAACTCACTCTGTAGACCAGGCTGGCCTCAAACTCAACAATAAAATTCTTTTAAAAGATTATTATTATCACCATTATTTATGTCTATATATGTGTACCTGCTTGTCTCTATGTGTACCACATGCATGCAGTGCCTGTGGAAGCCAGAAGAGGGCGCTGGATTCCTGGAGGAACTGGAGTACAGGCAGCTGTGAGCTGGTATAGGTGTTAGATTCCAAACTGGGTCATCTACAGGAACACCCTCTCTCTGCAGCCCTTACAGTCAATTCTTTCAACTCTACTTTCACAATCCGATATGGGGGCCAAAAGATGCAGATAAGTGTGCCTGTGGCACAAACCTGGCGACCAGAATTTCATCCCAGAAGGTGGAAGGAAAGAACTGATTCCATAGAGTTGGCCTCCGACTTCCACATGTGCACTGTGGCACTTATTTTACCCCCAACAATTACAACAATAATAGTGTCAGAACCTAATCTTTCCTCAGGGCATCCATGGACATCACCCCGGTTGAAATCTTCCACATCTTCCCCTGTGTGATTATAACAGTTCCAAACCATCTTCTATCTCTGTCTCAATTCCCTACCTTGAAGGCTATTACTGGATAGAGTCTACAGGTCATAGCTTGAGTCATGTCATAGGATTCAAACTAGGGATCCTGATTTTTAAAAAACACTAACTACAAGTGATGGTGCTTTATTTTTCATGTTTTATAATAAAATAATAACAATTTTATGTTGTTTTTATTTGGAAAAAAACAACAAAACCTTTTTAAAAAAAAAAAAAAAGATTTATTTCGTTTTATACATGTGAATACATTGTTATTGTCTTCAGACACACCAGAAGAGGGTATCAGATCCCATTACAGATGGTTGTGAGCCACCATGTGATTGCTGGAAATTGAACTCAGGACCTCTGGAAGAGCAGTCAGTGCTCTTAACTGCTGAGCCATCTTTCAAGCCCACCTTTTTTTTTTTTTTTTTTTGTCACCCTTTAAGAAACAGAGTCACGGGGGGCTGGCGAGATGGCTCAGCGGGTAAGAGCACTGACTGCTCTTCTGAAGGTCCTGAGTTCGGATCCCAGCAACCACATGGTGGCTCACAACCACCCGAAATGAGATCTGACGCCCTCTTCTGGTGCGTCTGAAGACAGCTACAGTGAATTACGCTGGAGCGAGCCAGAGCGAGCCAGAGCGAGCAGGGCCGGCAGAGGTCCTGAATTCAGTTCCCAGCAGCCACACACATGATAGCTCGTGGACATCTGTACAACCATAAATAAATAAAATAAATATTTAAAAAAAAAAAAAAGAAAGAAAGAGAGTCACGGGCTGGAGTCACAACCCCATGTTCACCTGGTGAACAAGACAAATAACATAAAATGTGATAGACAGAGACCTCTCCTCTCTACTTATCTGACTGGTACTATCAGTGGGGTACAGAGGAGGTCTCCTTAGTGTAGGTCGGGTATCATTGGCATGTGATCTTTCACGGGTGGCCTCATACCAGGAGCAGAGCCACCAGCTCAGGAGCAAGGTCCATATTGGCACCATGGGAGGCCTCTCACATGGCATGCTGACATCATACCAAGGTAAGGGAGACCTGGGGACTGGGGAGAGGTGAGATCATTGTACCTTCAGGGGGAAGGGCAGAGACTGGAGCTTGAGGCACCCTGCTTCCTTGAAATGTGGTGGTTCTGTTGTCAGTTAGCTCTGAGCCTGCTCTCCCATCCATTTCTGGCAGTCTTTCCCACCCCCTTGGTGTTTCCTCCCCTGCCATATGTCTTCCTCACAGATAGGAACCACTGGTGAGGTATGTGTAGAACTTGGTCACTCAGGCTATAAGCTTCTCTGATTCACAGTGTCAGGAAATGACCAGTCTCTACAGTGCTATGGGACACTTCCTTGTAAGAAGGACATCTTCCCCTCTGGGTACAGTAGCAGGAGAGAGCGAGGAGACAGCTGGTGGAATCCAGACTACAGTTGCTTTGTGTAACAGGTAGGATCTTGTCTTAGGCTTTTTACTGCTGGGACAAAACTCCATGACCAAAAATATAGCCAGGCAGTGGTGGCACACACCTTTAATCCCAGCACTTGGGAGGCAGAGGCAGGGGGATTTCTGAGTTCGAGGCCAGCCTCGTCTACACAGTGAGCTCCAGGACAGCCAGGGCTACACAGAGAAACCCTGTCTCAAAAAAGCAAACAAATAAAAGAAAAAAAAACAAAAATATAGCTTACACTTCCACACTGCTGTTCATCACCAAAGGAAGACAGGACAGGAACTCAAGCAGGGCAGGAACCTGGAGCAGGAGCTGATGCAGAGGCCATGGAGAAGTGTTACTCACTGGCTTGCTTCCCCTGGCTTGCTCAGCTTACTTTCTCATAGAACCCAGGACCACCGTGTAGGGATGGCACCGCCCACAATGGCCTAGGTTCTCCCCCATTAATCACCAGTTGAGAAAATGCCTTGAAGCTGAATCTCATGGAGGCACTTCCTCAACCAGAGCTCCTTTCTCCCTGATGACTTAAACGTGTATCAAGTTGACACACAAAACCTCACAGTACAGATTTTATGGGCAGAAGATAGCATTCTGTCATGGGAAATGCCATTAAGATAAAGTCTCTAAGACAGTAAGTCTCATGGTAGTTTGGATCTATTGGGTGGGGAGAGACCCTTATAGTAGAGACTGTTTGGAAAGACAGATGAGAGTCAGGTGGTGGAGGCTCTCTCAGGACTTGCTCAGGTCTTTGGCCTTTATCCGGCATTTTTCAGGAAGCTTAGCCGTCCAGGGTGTGGGAGTAAGGCTGCAATTCACTTAGCATAGTTATCTCAGCTGCCTGCCAAGTAGTCTATTTAGTGCAATTCACAGGCAGAGCTTTGTTGAGCATTGAGAAGTCACTTGCTCCGTGTGAATCCAATCACCACGGCAGGCACACCTCAAAGAGGGAACACAGCCGCTTCTGAAAAGCCTGCCGCACACTCGGCAGCTCAATTCATGAATATGCTTTCCCAACGCTGCTTAGCAAAGATATTATGGGACAAATCCCTGATCTGACCTTTTGTGTCTCTGTCCATCCCACTGTGCTAAAAGCAATTATGTGCATCTTGTGTGTGGTTGTTGGAATTGGGGGTCACTTAGCGACCAGTCCTTTTCACACCCCAACTGTCCTCTCCTTCATTCCTTTTCCTCTCACAAGCCCGCACAGCAGGCCTCCACCGCTGCTTGGCAGAGTCTGAAATGGCATATTAGGAGGAGGCGAGCCAGGACGTAAACAGGTGGAAACAGTTCCTGTCACTGCGATTAGCGTTCCCCTTGGGCAGGCACAGCTATGGATGAAAGAATGGGGCTCTGGGAGGACAGAGAAGAGAAAGCTGGCTGGGAAGCAGGAAGCAGAAGAAGATGAACTCATTGTAAAGGCGCAGGCAACTCTCTACAGAAACTTCCTAAAGAACAAAGCCATCCGGGTGGCATCAGGGTGGGTGGCATCCTCTGCTAGGGACAGAGGACCTGTCTCGAGTAGATTCATACATGTTTGTGGGTGTGTGGTTTAATATGTGTGGAAGTATCAACACAAGATAGGTGTGAATGTGTGGGTATGATTGCATATTAACAACAGTTCCAAGTGTATATGACCTGTAAATCATCTATGGGCATACATTTCTTTCTTTCTTCTTTTTTTTTTTTTGGTTTTTCGAGACAGGGTTTCTCTATGTAGCCCCTGGCTGTCCTAGAACTCACTCAGTAGACCAGGCTGGCCTTGAACTCAGAAATCCACCTGCCTCTGCCTCCCAAGCGCTGGGATTAAAGGTGTGTGCCACCACCGCCCGGCAGGCATATATTTCTTATACTTAGATGTCCCCATGGATTGAAGGGTGTATCTAAACCACATGTGTGCATGCACACATGGCCGTGTGTGAGCCACTTCTAGGTGTGGTATATTCCTCCATCTGTACATGCGCATGGGCATGCTGAAATGGTGTGTGGAAAAGAACTCCCCTGTCCTTTCGAGGTAGCTGCTCAGCTTTGCTACTGAGATCCTGGCCAGAGAGAGGGGCCCTGATCTTGCTAAATAGTCCGAAATTCTGAATCTTCCAGGACAGACAGCCTTGCTCAGTCACCACTCCTCCCAAACTCCGGTCCTAAGTAGAGCAGGAAGACTCCAGCACTCAGAAGATGTGCAGGGACCACGGGGGTGGCAGGGGACAATTCTGGTGGCAAGGGGGTTTCTGGAGAAACTGGGAGAAGATGGGGCCTTTTTGTTCCTACATTTTTTTTTTTAAGTTTTAGAATTTTTTGTTTGTTTTAACTTGATTTAGTTTTTTGCTTTTGCTTATTTTGAGACAGAGTCACATTATGTAGACTTAGCTGGGTTGGGATTTGCCCCATGTAGACCAGGCTGACCTTGAATTCAGAGATCCTCCTGCCTTTACTTTTACTTCCCAAGTACTGCATTAAAAGGCATGTGCCAGCCAGGCGGTGGTGGCACACGCCTTTAATCCCAGCACTTGGGAGGCAGAGGCAGGCGGATTTCTGAGTTCCAGGCCAGCTTGGTCTACAGAGTGAGTTCCAGGACAGCCAGAGCCACATAGAGAAACCCTGTCTCGAATCAGCCCCCCCTCTCCCCACCAAAAAACCAAACCAACCAACCAAACAACAAAAAAAGGCATGTGACACCCTGTCAGCTGTTAAGATTTGCTCTGTATTTAATATTCTCCCCCTCCCTCTGTGTGTGTGTGTGTGTGTGTGTATGTGTGTGTGTGTGTGTGTGTGTGTGTGTGTGTGTGTGTATGTGTGTGCTGCAAGTCCATGGAGGCCAGCAGAAGGTGTTGGAGTCTATGAAGCTGTAGTTACAGGCTGTAAGCCTGACTCTGCTTCTGGGAACTGAACTTTATTCCTCTTAGCCATGGATCTACCTTTCCAGCACCTACTGAGCCTTTGGATACAATTTACCTAGTGTGTGAACTGGACTATTGGGCAAGAGGAAATGCAGACAATGAAATAACACAGAGAGTGACCAGTGACTGGTGACCAGCTTCTAGCCCACACTCACCCCTGACTGGGTAGAGGGAAGGGGGAGTGACTGCTTCCCACCCACACTCACTCCTGATTGGGTAGAGGGAAGGGGGAGTGACTGCTTCCCACCCATACTCACTCCTGATTGGGTCCTGATTGGGTAGAGACCCAGCTGCAAGGGAGAAGTGGGGGCAAGCTAGCAGAAGTGACTTGTCTATGCTACTTATCTTCCCTTTCTCTGATAGGATACCTGGGAAAGGTCAATTTAAAAGAGGAAAGATTTATCTACAACCTCAAAGGTTTCAGTCCATGGTCACATGAGCCCATTATTTTAGACCTGTGGTGAGGCAGAACATCAAGAAAGGAATAGACTAAAGTTGCTCACTTCTTGAAAGCCAGGAAGCTGGCTTGCAATTTAACATCCCTTGCCTAGCTCCGTTAAACCGTGAATCCGCAGACGGGTTGACCCCTTATGAGGTCTCTTCCCTAAGACTTCTGGACACTGCTCTATGGGCAATTAAACCTATAACACATGAGTTTCGGGGTGGAGGGCATTCAAATCCAAGCCACAAGTGACTGGGTCATCTCATCTGAAGACAGTGGTAATCCTTCTGTTGAGCAGGTCTGATTACAGATGCCAGAGCAGAGTGGAGGGACCCCCTTCATGTTAGCATCACAGGTAAGTTTGTTCCCCAAATACAGTTCTAGACCGTAGCACTTGCTGCAACTGGCAGCTTCTTGTCACTCCAGCTGCCCATCAGCCACCTGTAACCTGGCACAGTCTCTGCACCTACTATAGATCACCTTTGGGTTTCTCAGATGGTTCTCAAGGCAGGGAGGGCAGGAAGAAATCTCAGGGTTGGGCTATTTGCTTTTAAAACCATACAAAGGGCGTGTGTGTATGTTTGTGTGAGCACATGTATGTGCACTACATGCATACAGAAGCCCATGGATGTCAGAGGAGAACATCAGATACTCTGGAACTGGTGTGACAAACAGTTGTGAGCTGCCGTGTGGGTACTAGGAACTAACTTTAGGTCTAGGCAAGAGCAAGGAGCAAACACTCGGGCTGGAGAGATGGCTCAGCGGTTAAGAGCACTGACTGCTCTTTGAAAGGTCTTGAGTTCAAATCCCAGCAACCACATGATGGCTCACAACCATCTGTAATGAGATCTGATGCCCTCTCCTGGGGTGTCTGAAGACAACTACAGTGTACTTACATATAATAATAAATAAATCTTTTTTAAAAAAAAAAAAGAAGCAAACACTCTTGACCACTGAGCCATCTCTCCAGTCCTGATATTTGACTAATATCTATTTTTCAGATGCTTAAAGCTTTTGTTGTTTTTTATGGGGGCTTTGTGAACATGTGCATGTGTGTGCCTGTGTCTGTGTCTGCACTGGTGTGTGTGGGTACATGTGCACTCATGTATTCATGGTGTGGCGAGCAGAGGACAACTAGGTGGTTATTGTGCAGGCAACTTCTGCCTTTTGTTCCAGACAGGATATCTCACTGCCCTGAGATGTTGTCCAGGGAACCAGCAAGCTCCAGGGACTTGCACCTGCCTCTGCTTCCCACATGACCCCTGCTGGGGTTACAGGCATGCGCAGCCGTGCCTAGCTTTTTCCATGGGGTCTCACCTTTGTGCTTGAGGTAGCTCTCTACCTCTTCTGTGAACTGACTTATTTTCATGTGTTGTGGGGGGGCAGTCCTGATTTAATTTTTTAACTCAATGGTAGAGTGCTATAAAGTAAAGTTCATGAGGAGCAGCGTCTCTAGTTGAAGGTGCTACGAGACTGGTCAACTGATTAGAAATACATGATTAGGGAGAGTTAGAAAATGTTGCAGAACAAACTTCCTTCCCTTAACTAGTGTTTGTTTGACATAACACCCTTTGAATGGCCAGGTAAGAAATTTAAAAGGCATTCTCAGCGGGCACTACCATCCAGCACTCTCAGAGCTAAGCTCACAGTTTCAGTAGTAGCATGGCATAGCACCTGACACCTGTAGCAGCCTTCCTACTTGGTTCTAACCAGCACCCCTCTTACCTGTGGATCCCACCACTATTGCAAGATTCTGCCTTCTTCTTCTCTTCCTTCCCCTCCTCCTCCTTCATTTATAACCAACAAAAAAAAAAAAAAAATCATGTAACCACTTCAGTGGTGGAACTTGTCTTTTTGGGCTACTGAATCTGTGCTCCTGGTTTATGGTCACTCATATTTAGTTTCAAATAAACCACCATTTATCCTCTTCAAGGTAAGAGCTGTATCCTATGTTGACAGAGTTGCCTAGCATGTGTGAGGCTCTGTTCACTCTCCAATATGGGGGTGGGGTGGGAGGCAAAAAAAATTTTTAAATAAAGGAATCTTAATCACTTCAGAGTGCCTTAGACAGTAGTAAAAGATGATAGAGAAGCTGAGATCTTGGCTAGTGTGGAGTGTCTCATGTTGAAAAATCTCTGAAGTATAGGCTATGATGGTGCACGCCTTTAATCCCAGTATTAGGAAGGCAGAGGAAGACAGATCTATCTGAGTTTGAGGCCAGCCTAGTCTACAAAACAAGTTCCAGGAAAGCCAGGGATACACAGAGAATCACTAAGGTGCCTGAAACATGACCTGCTGCATGGCTGACAGGATCATGCAGGTCCCTCACTGCTACCCGAAGGTAGAGGTTCACAGCACGCAACCTGGCACAGTGTATGCAGTCTGAACACAGGCCCTGCCAACATACAAATGAAGTGATGCTCAGCTCCAGAACTGTCTGGCTGCGACGGTCCTGTTTACTGATTCATTCACATCTGTTGAGTAGCTGCATGTGCTGTCTGGTACCTGAGACTGGGATGCAAGTAAAAATGAGCTAAGAAGAAGGCTCTCAATGGCCAGGACTAGAGTCTGGATCTTCCACCTGAGCTGCTTATAAGCCCAGTACTAAGTAGTCAGAGGGCTCCTGGGACAAGCTGGAGAGTTAGACTAAGTGACATTGGTGAGCTCCAGGTACAGACAGAGAGCTTGCCTCAGTAAGTGGGCAGACACCAGAAAGATACCCAATTTCAAGTGTAGGCACATTCATTCATGGTTGTGATCTGTATACATGTGCCGCCCTCACAGGCATGCATGCACATATGCATACCTGAATAGCACACACACATTCTATAGCAAAACTCATAGTTTTAAAAAATCAAATATGGGGCAAGTGTGATAGCAAACACCTCTGATCCCAGCACTCAAGGAGACAGAGACAGGTGGATCTCTATGCGTTCCCTGCCAGCCTGGTCTTCAGACTGACTTCTAGCACAGCTAGGGCTATTCAGAGACCTAGTCTCAAAAAAAAGTGGGGTGCTGGTGGTTCATACCTTTAATTTCAACACTCAAGAGGTAGAGGCAGGCAAATCTCCATGAGTTTGAGGCCAGCCTGGTCTACAGAGTGAATTCCAAAGCAGCCAGGGCTACACAGAGAAACCCTGTCTTGAAAACAAACAAACAAAAACCAAAACAAAAAAAAGAAAGAAGAAAAAGAAAAAGAAAGAGTCCACCATGGAGCCAGTGCTCACTATCAACCAGGGAATGCAGCAAATAGACCACAGTACGTTAGGAAGTACAGCAAGGGAAGGGAAGGGGCTATGGGGAGGCCTGGCAAAGCCAGACTGGGATGAGTCCTGGAGGCTTCCCAGAGGATGTGCTATGTGAACTGAAGTCTGAAGGACACATGGAATGTTCAAAGACTGGCAAGAAGAGAGCAGGGAGGGAACAGGACAGGCCTCACATCTTGAAGGTTACAGTGTTACCAAAGGACACTGGGGAAGAACAGGGCAGACCCTGCCTCTTGAAGGTTACAGTGTTACTAAAGAGTACTGGGGAAGCAGGAAGGAGCTTGACACTGATGGAGAGTCAGACTAAAGAGATGGGTTGTATGCTGAACTTCAAGGATTTGTTCCATTATTCCTGGTTCCCAGTTCTGATATTTTTGAATAAGGCCTTATACTCACAGGGAGAGTAGGTAGGGGACCCAGTCTTTTAGTTGAAGAAATAAAGAATTTTGTCTGTAATCATGAAGCTATTTGAGGTGTGCACAAACTCATTAAGGGGTGAGACAGGCACTGTGTTTGTTTATTTATTTATGTACTTATTCCTGAATGTAGGCATCACAGTAAGTAAGACACAGCCCCCAGGCTGTCCTGTTATGTCTCAGAGGCACAGAGGAGTCAGATGGGGAGGGGTTGCATAGGAGACCGTCCGTGCACAAACAGGGCTGGGTGGAGCTCATAAAAGAAACAGGAAAGAGAAGGTCTCATTCAGATTCACATAGGCATGTTGACCTGGAGGGGATGAGAAATCAATATTGGACTCTAGTGGAAAGTTTGATTGTGGATCAAAGTGCACAAGCATTGACTGGTGTTTCTCATCAGAAAGCAGTTTCCTTGTTGTGTAGGCTTAGCTTGAATTTTGTGTTGATTCCTGGGGCAAAGATTATAAAAGAAAAATTGAAAGCAGAAACATGCTCTGTTGCCTAGGGGGAGTTGCATCAGATCTGGCTGTAAGTTAGAGAGGGGCTTTCATTCCAGAGATGGAAAATAGGGCCATCATGCTCAGGCCGCTCCTGGCTTTCTCCTGCCTCTGCTCCAGCTACCAGCTTCCACCTCCTACCCGAGAAAAGCCTCTCTCATTAACATATTTATTTATGTTTGTTTGTCTTTACCTTAAATTATTGAGTGCCTTCTAATGAGCTTGGGACTTACCCGGTTTTCACACTCTGCTGGGGGAAGACAGACACATACAGCATTTAGGATGTGATAATTGTTTTTTACAGAGAACTGAGCATGGAGCAACAGGAAGAAAGACCTCAGTGAATGTTCAGAAGTTCAGAGCCAGCACCCATTGCCTCTCTGTTCTGCTGCCAATAAGAAGACAAAGCAAGGGCCCAGCATGGAGAAAAGGCGGTGAAGGGTCAATACAGAGAGAACGTCTTCTCCAGAGAGGTGTGAGTGTCACCAGGCTCAGCGGCAAATTCTAGAGTGAACTTTTCGGTTGAGTTATCCGCAGATCTTCACTGTACACACCTCTGTTCTCATACAGGGAAAAGGGGCTAAGAAAATATGGAGACAGCTCTAAGAAGTGGGGAGCCTCACCAAACCAGTAGAAACAGATATGATGAGAGATCTTGGTTACCGACTTGATTGGTCAAGCACACTTCTGACTTATTTGCACCAGTGTTGCTGGAGGTGAATGTGGGTAAGCAAATAGGGGGATGGTACATCCTAAATGCGAGTGACACCATCTGATAGGCTGGAGACTCAGTGAGATAGAAGTCAGAAAAAGAAGAAGTCCTTCTGTGTGTGATCTTCTCCTGTGCAGATCGCCCCTGGTGGTCATCAGATTCCAGCTTTAGTCTTTTGACCATGAACTCCAGTCAGCAACTGTCCAGCCTTGGTCCTGCCTGTATCATGGGTCTCTCTTGCTCTAAAGCTTTCATCCTCTTGGATAACCACATCCAAAAGCTACTGGTTTCTCTGGTTCCCTGAGGACAGCCATGTGAGACTATCCAGTTCTTGATTGTGTAAGCCGACATTGCAAGTCCTTTTTAGAACCACACATACATTTGGCTCTGTCCCTCTCAAGTCAGATTTCTCAAGCTTTTCCACACTCACAGCCTCTTTGTGGCTGCAAATCATTTGTGTGATCTCAGCTATGTAGGTATACAAAATAGGTATATGTATCAAACATTCCTGACAATAATTCATGGAGAGATTTATCTAAAAAGAATTCTTTGCTACTCATGCAGTTTTGCCACTTATTAGAGACAAAGGCAAGCTGAATTCTAAGATGAGTGTGCCTGTTTGTTTTTACACAAATAAATCTTGGCTGAATGTTTGATACTGCAGTACCTGGAGTATCATAATGTTTTTCCAAGTTAGTTGATATTTTGATTTGATACTGGGCATGTATGCCACTTTGCATAAATATGTAGTACCAAATAGCAGAAGTGTGTTGAAGGCCACTGGAAATTGTGTGCTAATCCCAAGCCAAAATTCATATAATGGCTTCTTATGAAACTCAAGTCAACAACCCATACAGTCATTTTTACTTAATTAATTTTTATGTATAATATTTAGACTTATGTACATGACTGTTTTGCCTGCATGAATATGTGTACTCCAAATCCATGCCTGATGCCCAAGAAGTCCAAAAGAGGGATCCCCTGGAACTTGAGTTAGAGATGCTGTGAAGCCACTGTGTAGGTGCTGGGAACTGACCCCAGGTCCCCGCAGAAACAAGTGTTCTCAACTCCTGAGCCTCCTTTCCATCCCCTCAATACAGTGGCTCTTTTTTTTTTTATTTTTGCATGTTTTCTATCATGCAGAATTTAAATATATATACTTTAATATTATATATAAAGTATTGTATAAAATATAAAGTTAAAAATGAGACTGTAAGAGGGTCTATACAAAAGGAGAAAGTGGCAACCACAGAGTATAAGGAAAAAGCAAAGGAAGGGAAGGGAAATATCATCATCTCACACACAAAGCCTATACACACATGTATGTATATGGAAAAGAAGGGA
>NW_022196912.1:8567212-8579967 GCF_008632895.1 Mastomys coucha | reverse complement strand
ACATGTATGTATATGGAAAGGAAGGGAAATGTCATCATCTCACATGCAAAACCTATACACACATGTATGTATATGGAAAGGAAGGGAAATGTCATCATCTCACATGCAAAGCCTATACACACATGTATGTATATGATATACATTATATATTTAATACAGTGGTTCTTAAAACCAAACATTCTGCTGGACATGTTGACGCATGCCCACACCCCCAGTGCTAGCGATGTGAGGCAGGTGGAGCTCTGTAAGTCTGAGGCCAGTATCATCTACATAGTGAGTTCTAGGACAGCCAGAGCTACATAGCAGGATCCTGCCCAAACAAATAAACAACCCCCCAACATTCTAACACATTCCAATTCAAAGATATACTAATTTAATATTTACATGCTGAAGAATGATGGGAGACAATATTAAGCCTGTGTTTCCTATGAACTTTAACGAAAAGGAAAATAGAAATAAAATTTATTAATTTTCTATAATTAAACCATAACTGCAGTTCTTAACACACAACAACTTGAGTCTGAGCATACTTGCTTTAGATGGGGAGAGGGATAATTGGGCTCAGAAGCCACAGTGAAAATAGTTGCCTCTGGAGCAGTGGTTCTCAACCTGTGGGTCTTGGCCCCTTTGAAGGTTGGACAATTAATTAATATCTGATATCCTTCATACAGTAATAAAGTAACAATGAAAATAGTTTTATGGTTGGGGGTCACTACAACATGAGGAAGTATATTAACATTCCTTACAGCATGAGGAAGGCTGAGAATTTCTTTCCTAGAGAACAATAATCCAGAGAGCAAATGGCTTCTCCCCTTGCTTTCTTCTAGAAGTTGAGTGCTTCTGGAAGGGTAGAAGAGACAGGCTGGTTAAATACAATGCTGTCTATCTGTTCTGGCTTGCAGGGTAGTGTAAGGGGTGGGTGTTCACAACAGACAGTGGATGACACTCCAGGAGTCTCAGTCAGTATATAATGCCCACATCCCTTCTTCCATCCCTAACCATTAGCTGGGACCAAGTGACCTTGACTTCTGTGTCTCAAGAAACATTGTTCCAGTTTATGTGATAGTCAGTGTCTCTCACCCTTTCTCTCTTGTTCGTGTGTGTGTGTGTGTGTGTGTGTGTGAGAGAGAGAGAGAGAGAGAGAGAGAGGGAGAGAAAGAAAGAGAGAAAGAGAGAGAGAGAGAAAGAGAAAGAGAGAGAAAGAGAAAGAGAGAGAAAGAGAGAGAGAGAGAGTTTCCTGTTACTCCATATTGATCAGCAATAGAACTAAAAGGTCCTGGGAAAGATGTAGCAGTATTTCTACAGCAGGCACAGTGGTACGCACTTGTAATCCCAGCTTCCAGGGGCTAAAGCCAAGCCAAGGATAGCCTGAACAGAGGAAGAGGATTTATTTCAAAAATTCAAATAAAATAAAATAGAAATTTTATAAGTACTTATGAGTGCCTCATAAAAAAGCAAACAAACAAACAAACAAACAGAGAAAAGCTGGGCAGTGGTGGCGCATGCCTTTAATCCCAGCACTTAGGAGGCAGAGGCAGGCGGATTTCTGAGTTTGAGGCCAGCCTGGTCTACAGAGTGAGTTCCAGGACAGCCAGGGCTACACAGAGAAACCCTGTCTCGGAAAACAACAACAACAACAACAACAACAACAACAACAAAAACCCAGAGAAAAGCCATTCTTTGTCCAGTTGTGTGTAGCACACATACCACACCATATCCTTCTATGAACGGAACTCACATGAGGAACTGTTCCCAGGGCTCGAGAGGACAGAGGGACAACTGAAATAACCCAGTAAATAATTGCAGGTGACAACTGTGCCCCTCCAGATACAGCAACAAAGGGACATAGCCTTGCTCCTTAAACCTGAGGCTCTCTGAAGCCACCCTCTCCTCCCTAGCACTGCACTGGGAGGTTGGGACTGGAGAGCTGAAGGGGACATGAGGACAGAGAGGCTGAGCCTGCCCTGAGAAGACTCTGCCTCCCACAGGGAATGGCTCCTCACAGGACAGCAAGCAAAACGGAAGTACTGTCTTCCTCCTCCAGCCTGGCAGCCTCTCCTGCTACCCACTGCAAAGTCCACAGGGAAGCCTGCTAACAAAAAGAATCTTGTTTGCACAGCCCCAGCCTGAGACACAGAAGACTGGAGTCTTCTAGGAGACAGCCATTCACTCACTAACAACCCAGGGACAGGCTGACTTTGATGACAGGGTTTTGCCTTCAGCTGTGGATGGGGTCCCTACCAAAAAAGAGAGCAAATATAATGCCTGCTGCTGAGGGGAGCAGAATAGCCTACGCTAGAATGACGCATTACTCCCTGGGGACCTCTTGGGGACCAGAGCTCTGTCACCCAGCTAGAGCTGGGACAAGTTAACTGAGAATGGGGATGAAGAAGAGGAGACACTTAGGCCAACTTTCCATTTGAAGTGTTGGGAGATTAGAGGTGTAAGCCACTGAGCCTGTGCTGGGGCATGCTGTGCTGGGGCACACTGTGCTGGGGCTGGCTGGAACAACTCAGGCAGTAAAGTGTCTGCTGTACAAGCATGAGCACTTATGGGAGGGTCCTCAGTGCCCACATAAAAGCTGGGTGCTGTAGTATGTGTCTGTAATCCCATTACTGTGGTGGCACAGACAGGCAGATCCCTGGAACTGGCTGGCCAACCACTCTAGCCTGATCTGCAGTTACCAGGTTCAATGAGAGCTTGTCTTAGGATCCATGATGAATCAACCCTTCTAAGCCTCACCAGCTTCCCTATAGCATAGAAGACTCCAGAAGCTATCCTGGTTTTTGGGGGACCACTGAAATTGACACCATCTTCAAAGAAAAACAGGAGTCAGGAAGGGAAGACTGAGTTGTGTACTATTACAATAAAGGAGGCTATGAAGCTGGGCTGGGTTTTTTTCCAGTTCCACTGGATCCTTGAACCCCTCTGTTGACTGCTCATTGTGAGATACACCCTCACAATTTCAGATCAGGTAACTCCCTTTGACCTAACAAAGACTAAGCTACGAGCCATGGACACCCAGCATTCCCCAGGGGATCTAAATGGTGTACTGCAGTGTTTATGGGAGCCACCAGGAAAGGAATACAGGATCACACATCCAAATGCAAGTTGGAAATCAGTTGGGAGTTGCAATCTGACCTCAGAAGGTCTACAGAGCCAGTGCAAACTGGTATAAAGCCAGTGCAAACTTGTACAGCCAACTTGCTAGAAGGAGGTGGTGGGCGGGGCTTTTAAGGAAGTGGCTCACATCTGACCCCAGCCCAGGGAGCATAACTTGCTGTGGTGCATGCAGCAGTAGAGGTGAAGAAGACCGGGAACAGCATCTCCAGATGAGGGAGCAGGAAGAAACATCGCAGTGGAAGGATGGGGTGAACGGCAGCGACCCTCTTCCGCACACCATGAGGTGCTGACCCACCATTACCATATCCACCTTCCCTTTAGGGACAGAATTGGGAGGCCAGCCATCTCAAGAGGGAAGAAACAGGTCTGCCAGGGAGTGCTTGGAGGACTGAAAATTTGCACTTAAAGACAAATTTCTCAACTGAATCTGGGTTAACAACCTCCCGCCCCCTTCACTATGCCAATTTTTCAAAGCCAGATGGGACCTAATTACCTTTAATTAGGAAGTTTAAATTGTCACTTTTACCCTGGATGAAAGAAGTAGATAAAGTTAGCTGTGTCCTTTTTCTTAAAAGTGGACGCAGAGAATGATGCCCCATGCAGGACAGAGCTCAGAGAAGGAGACACCAAGCATGGCAGGTGACACAGTGGTCCCCATGACAAGACATGTAAGAGGCCAGGCCACGGTCTCTGGACTTTCTCATTTTCTAAAACCAGTATTGGACTTGGTTATTTTGCTGGGAGTGAATCTGCCTCAGTTAGATATTACAGCAGTTTATCCACTTGTAAAACCAGAGCCGGACACATTGATGGACTAGTAGAGGTCTAGCCTGAGCTATATAGTGAGTTCAAGACCAACTTAAGCGGGTCTCAGGACCTCTTCTCAAACAAAGAAAACAAGTAATAAAGACAAGCCTTGCTTATTCTTCTAACAACACACTTCACTTAGAGAAAATACAGATTTCCATGGGTTCCTTCTCTTTCTTAGTTAGGATCTTATGAGACCAAAACTGAGCCCCACAAGTCAGACTATACTGGCTGGCTCCAGTCATCCTCCTGCCTCCTCTTGCCCAGTTTTGAGATTACAAGTGCTATCTATCTGTTTGTTTGTTTATAGTTCATGTGCATTGATGTTTTGCCTGCATGTATGTCTTTGTGAGGATGTCAGATCCCCTAGAACTAGAGTTACAGATGGTTATAAGCTATCATTGGTGTGCTGAGAACTGAAGCTGGGTCATGTGGAAGAACAGCCAGTGCTCATAACCAAAGCTGAGCCACTCTCTAGCCTGTCACCCCAGCTTTTTACATTGGTACTAGGATTGAGTTTGGGTCCTCAGGCTTGTGTGGCTAGCACTACACTGACCGAGCTGCTATCTCCTCAGACCACACAAGTGGGATTTTTAGACTTGAGAAGGATGTGAAATAGCTCATTAGAGGCCAGTAGAATGGCTCAGCAGGCAAGACACTTGTCAACTCATTTGGTGACTCCTTCTTTCTTTTTTAAAAAGGCCAGAATAGGTGGTGTATGTCTATAATCCTAGCACTCCTATGGTGAGATGGGAAGTGCAGACAGGAGAATTATCCAGCTCAGAAGCCAGCCTGGAGCATGCAGCACAGAAGCAAACAGAGACTCTGCTTGGGGCAAGGCAGAAGGTGAAGACTGATGCCCAAGGCTGCTGTGATTCCCATGCACTTTAGCATGCACACACACACACACACACCCTACACACATGTTATATAGACAGACACACACACCACACACACATATACTGAATACATACAGACACACCACACACATATAGACACATAACACACACACATACACACACACCATACACATACACACACACACACCACACATATACACACACACACCACACACATACACACATATATCACACACATACACATATATACACATACACACACATACACACACATATACACACATACACACACATACATACCACACACACACATACCACACACACACATGAAGATACCAGCGTTCATGTTCCCAACATGATGATCTGAACAAGCAACTCCTCACTTACTAGTTTTTAGGGTAGTGTCCTAGCTGAATTGCTCTGAAAGGTAAGTGGTTATAAAGCCTTTGGTGCTCGGAGGCCCTGACCACAGCTCCACTGCTCAGAGCATCCATGGGAGGTGGATGCAGATGGATCAGGAACTCAAGAGCATCCTATATTGCACAGTGAGTTTGAAGCCAACCTCAGCTACACAAGTCCTTTCTCAAAAAGAAAATAAAAAAAGCAAACAACAACGAAACTTAGTGGTCATTTCTGTCCTGTAAAATTTTCAAGATAGATGTGAAGTTTTATTCAGGGAAGATTAAAGAGAAAGCTGGAACTATTTATATAGCTATTTATATAATTAATTTAACTTAATTGTAATATAAAAGGATTCTATTTTTAGCTAACCTCAGGAGTTCAATACTGTTGTTTTTAAAGGCTGTATATAACATTTGCTCTGTCATGTCCCATTAGATCCTCTTAGGCTGGCTTTAGGCCACCTGCTTTGTGACATCTAATTACTGGTGGGTTATTTTGTGTGTGTTTAAATTTTTAAAAATTAGTTTTTTGAGAATTTTATACAATATATGTGGATCATATTCACCCCACCACTCTCTAATCTCCTCCTAGATTCATACCCACCCCCTACCCCTCAACTTCCCGTCCTCTTTAAGGAACACATCTACACCAACTTATGCTGCTCATGTCCTCTTATGTGTGGGTCATCCACTGGAGCAAAGTTGACCTACCAGGGGCCACACTCTTAAAGAAGACTGACTCTCACCCCGAGAAGCCATCGGCTAGCCACAACTCCTAAGTTAGGGGTGGAACTCATGAATTCCTTCCCAATTCAGCTTTGAATGTTAACTGGTTTGAGCACGCATGGTTGCAGATGTGAGTAAGACAGTCCCATCATGTACAGAAGACCCTCCCCAACCTCTGGCTCTTACAATCATTCCACACCATCAATGGTCCCAGAGACTGGGATGCTCAATGGCCCAATTAGGGCTGAGCATTCCACGGACACTCTTTTGCACACTTGGATCAGTTTGCACATTAACCACTGGTCTGCCACACAAAGAAATTACTCTGGTGAGGTTTGAGAGTCTCACTAAATGGTAGATAGAGAGCTATTTATTTACAAGGCAGTTTACTAACATGTCCGTTTAAAATAACGGTAGTAGGTTCACCTCTGGGGCCTGGGATCTTCCTACCATGGGTCCTCGCCCAGATTTACAGCACCACAAATGTGTTTTCTCATGCAGAAAGGCTCATGGAGCCTTAATCCAATCAGAAGACTGTCAGAACCTCCTGCCCTACAATACTTGTGCCATTAGCAAGCCCATGGGCAGTATCTTGGGTTTACAGTTGGATGAGACGGCCGATGAGGTCCCCTATCCCCCATGCCTACATAGCACCATCCAATACTGTGAAAGCTACTTCCAGTGAGGAAGCCCTTGGTCAATACCAACTCCATTTTTCTGTGTCCTATGACAAATTTGTGTTCATTGTAGACTAAAGGGAGAACACAGACAGAGGCAGAGACATCTGGGAGAGGCCAGACTGAGCTGGGCCATATAAGGAGAAAGGGGGAGGGAGAGCAAGAGAGGAGCCACTGACCAAGAGCAGTGGCCTGGGCCAAGAGATTGGCCAAGAGAGCAAAGGGTATGGGCTGGAGAGATGGCTCAGAGGTTAAGAGCACTGACTGCTCTTCCTAAGGGCCTGAGTTCAATTCCTAGCAACCACATGGTGGCTCACAACCATCTGTAATGAGATCTGATGCCCTCTTCTGGTGTGTCTGAAGACAGTGGTAGTGTGCTCATATACATGAAATAAATAAATAAACGTTTTTAAAAAAAGGGAGAGAGCAAAGGGTAGACCAAAAGGAACAGGTAACCAAAATGGCTGGATTATACAGGGGGCAGAGGAACCAAGGGGAGGGAAGCCCACCCCTTGGGCTGGAGAATTTTAGGGTAGGAGATGGAGTATGGCAGCCATACTCTACAACAGGTAGGGACTGAGGGATGCTGGGAAAGCCTGGTGTCTGGTGTTTGCTTTGATGATAATGGGTACCTCAGTTATCAGTTTATCCTGGATTTGAGACCTAGCAGTATCATGTTTGAGGGTCTTCAAGATAACTTGGACTAACAACTAAAGGGGTGGTATCCTATTATAGGCTGCCATTTTTATTTGGCAGCCTATAATTTCTGGGAGAGGCATAACCCTCTGTGAGGGGTAGTTCCAACTATGTTCAATTATATTAATATACATATTCATATAAATACATGCACACATATTTACATGTTGATATATTTATATATCAATATATTCATATTCAAACATCGTGAGTGCTAGTTATTCCATGCTCACAGACTCTGGGTTGGAGTGGACTTGGGAGCCATTTCAAGCGATGTAATCTGTGAACTAATCTGATTCTCACTATCTGCCCTTGGTCCTTCCCTGCCATGAATAGGAGGGCAGAATTGCATCATGGTTCTCCCTGGCACAGCCAGCACACCAAGTGTTCTCTATATTTAGCCAACATGAAGTCACAGCAGCCCTATGCCCGCCCACCCTGTGCAATCGCTGCTTTGTTTTGCAGCTCACATGGCTGATGTCCTGACTGTTCTACATGGCATATGTCCTTAAACGAATTTAAAGGGGCTGAAAATCTTTTGTTACTAGGAAAGTTGTACTTGGTGAGTAACAATTGAAATTCTAAATCAAGAGTTCCCTGGAGAGGACCTTGACACGAATCTTTGACATCTCCTGCCAAGCAGGGAGACCTTGTTTACTCTCTTCTTGATGAAAGGGGAGATTCCTAGAGAGGGCAGGCTCAGGAGGGAGGCATCACCTGCATTCTCCATGCAACTAGTAAAAGCATGGTGTCTGTGGTTCCCAGCTGGGGTCTCAGCTCTGTTCTTCTAGCAACCTGCAGTGACAGGTCCACCCAGAAACACAGAGCAAGACAGGCAGGCAGACAATCCAACTGGACAAGAGACAGGGGGCGGCACTGCTCATATGGCTTAAGAAGTTCAACAGTTGTCTGTTGACCGAATCTTGGAGTCAACTTCATTTAGCTTAAAGAGTGTGTATGTTTGTGGTGTGTGTGTGTGTGTGTGTGTGTGTGTGTGTGTGTTTATGTGTGTGTCTAGGTATTGACAATAAAAATTGAAGTTTGTTTGTTTATTTAAATTTGGTATTTGAGGCAGTGTCTCATTATGTAGCCCTGGTCCAGAAAGACCAAGCTAGCCTCTCACTCACAAATATCCACTTGCTTCTGCCTCCAGAACACTGGGATTGAAGTTGTGTCCTCCACACACCCAGCTGCAATTGGCAGTATTAATTCCCAGCTTCTTGTTTCTTGCTTTGGATTGCAGAAGGAATGGCTCCTACAAGATGATCCCATTTTGTTTTGCTTCTTCAGGGGTGGGGCCAACAAAAGAAGGCAGTGCTATTAAAGATAATTGACCTGACAAAACCCCAGAAGCCTGCAATGCTGTGCAGAATTTGGAGAGGCTAGTTGACATCTCTGTTCTTCCAGAGCTTCAGAATACCCTACTCCATCATTTGGAAATTTTCTTCTGCTCTTATCAATCATTTATGACGCAGATAATTTTAAAGGATATTGAATATTATTTAGGGGTAAATTAGACATTTGAGATGTAGCTCAACTAGTAAAGTGTTTCCATGGCATGCAGAGAACCCTAGGTTCAGTCTCTTATACTGTAGAAAACTGGATGGTTGTAAATGCTTGATCTCAGTATTTGGGAAGAAGAGTCAGGATGGTTAAAAGTTCAAGGTTATGCTCAGGTATATAGTAAACTTGAGACCAGTGTTATAAAAGCACAGCTCTCATCTTAAAGGGAAGGAGGGAGTTTATTCTGGATCTGTAGGTTCAGAGTACAGCTGAGGAACACATTTCTAAAATTTACCCCGAATTCCATGTTCTAACCTGGAAGTGGAATCATGAAGTTTATAGTTTTATAGAATAAGGAAAGTCATAAATCATAAATAAGTTGGTGAGTTCATCAGAGAGGTTACAGAAGGATGGGGATGCTTTACTACAGGCCTAAGATGCTACCTGATGACAGTCTTAGCTTTTGGATTGGTGGAAGCCAGCGAACTGCTAAGGTAAAGAATTCCATTCTGTAGACCAGGCTGGCCTCGAACTCAGAAATCTGCCTGCCTCTGCCTCCCAAGTGCTGGGATTAAAGGTGTGCGCCACCACCGCCCCGCCAAAGGTTTTTAATCTACTACTCATAGAATGCTAGTTGAATATGCAGGTGGATAAGCAATGACTCTTCAGCCGAAGTAGATAATTAGGCTCTGGGCCTGCAACATCCCAACCTCTCTCCATCACTGTCCTGATGTTTGACATACTGTGACCCCCCAGGTTGTGTTATTTTCTGAAAAAAATCTGTTTCTAGTTGTGAACACACAGCCCTTAGTAGACACCTTTAATCACAAATGAAGGTAACGTTAGCTTGTAGAAGGAAGCACCCATGTTTGAAAGTGATGTCTGATTGAGGGGCAGACAAAGTGACAAATCAGAGAAAGATTTGACAGAGTAGAATACGCCCAACTCTCACAAGAAGAGAGAGGACACAGAAGTTACTTAAGAGAGTATTGAAGAGAGAAAGGAGGCAAGTTTATAGAGACAAGATAAAAAGAACAAACTAAACACAGGTAAAGAACAAGCCAGAGAATGAGGAGCCAGATTAGAACAGATTGCTAGAATTAACTTGAAGTCAAGCACAGCAATTCAGGAGAGGCCAGGAAAGAGAGAGAGAGAGAGAGAGAGAGAGAGAGAGAGAGAGAGAGAGAGAGAGAGAGAGAGGAGAGAGAGAAAGAAGAGAGAGAGAGAGAGAGAGGAGAGAGCGCAGACTGAATCAGCCAGCTTGTAGAGGAGTTTTGAGTCAGAACAGGTGAATTGAACCAGCCAGCCAGAGTTCAGAAAGAACAAGAAAGGGTGAGTTTATTCAGCAACAAGTCTCAGAAGCTAAAAATATTCTAGGCCCAGATAAAATTATACAGAGGCTAGAGGCTTCCAGAACTAGGCCTAAGTTAGCAGGTGGAGGCAGTAAGCCTCAGAGACAACTGTGAATTCAGAAGAGTAAAGTTACCTTCACATCAGTCAGCTATTCTCTGCAGATGCAGCTGCTTTCCAGCTGCTTTCCATTGACTCTCACTGACACCAGTGTGAGCTACTTGTTTTAGAAAGAAAAAATAATAATAATATTTTTAAAACTGCTGTTTTAAGGGGATTGTTTTAGTTTTGGGGTTTATTTTATTTTATTTTATTTCTTATTTTATTTTATTTTTCTTTTTTCTTTTGGAGGGGAACCTGGGAAAGGAAATATTGTAAATAAAGAAAACATCTAAAAAAAAAACAAAAAAAACAAAACTGCTGTTTTACAGCAGAGTACATAAAATGTATAAATAATTCAGAAAAGCATAATACCTGATGTCATGAACTTTATAAATACAAAATTTATAAGTTTTAAGGGTCCATGTATTCATTCACTCAATAAATATTTATCGAGTCCTGTGTAAATAATATTAGTATACATTTCATTTGTTATCACTCTTCCATTAAATAATTATTTGTCCATGTTTTACTTTACTTTGCCCAGTTTTCATTGTATATATTTACAAGCTACAAGGTAGATTTGAATTTACAAATACAGTGTGTTTAATGAAGCAAACTAGTTAACATATTCAGTACTTCAAATATTTTTGTGCTGAGAACATTTGAATATTCTCTAGAAATTATGTGCTAATCACAGTTTGTGTAATTTTATCAAATTATGTTTTCATTATCACTTTAGTTGCAATTTAGATTTTCATTAAGATTTTTTTCTTTAGGCAACATTAAGAAGAAAATGGTTCAGGGGTTAGAGAGATGACTCAGCAGTTAAGAATACTGACTGCTCTTCCAGAGAACCTGGTCTGTAAGTCCAAGATCTGACTCCCTTACACAGACATAAATGCAGGCAAAGCATCAAAGAAAGGAAGAAAGAAAGAAAGGAAGAAAGAAAGAAAGAAAGAAAGGAAGGAAGGAAGAAAGGAAGGAAGGAAGGACATGACCTATGACCTATGGTAAATTACCATCACACATTTGATTCCTCTCATAAAAGAAACAAATAGGCTGGTGAGATGGCCCAGTAGATAAAGGGGCTGGCTCCCAGACCTGACAATTAAATTCCATCCCTGGGACCCACATGGTAGAAAGAGAGAACCAATTCCTCAATGTTGTTCTATGACATCCACATGTGTGTGCATACCCCACCCCAACCTACTTCATATACACAAAATAGATAGATAGATAGATAGATAGATAGATAGATAGATAGATAGAATATCTGTTTGTTTGTTTGTTTCTGTCTTGGAACAACAGCCCAGGTAAAATGCATGTTTTTTTTAAATGCATGTTTTAAATAAAAGAATTTTGAAAAGAAAAGCCGGGTGAGCTAATTTCAAGAGAAGCACTGAGTTAGCTCAGGTTGATTAAATTATTTCAAACTCCAGCACTTATTATTAGTAACAAGTTAATTTCCACGCACCCTGAACTCTAATGAGAACAGCTGTGCTGGCTGGGTACCAGTCATCAACACCTCAGTGTGAAGGAAGAGCTGAGAGAAGATTCTCAGAGATGAAGGCGGTGAGGAGAGGCCAGAACAGTGGGCATTTGGAGCAGGGGACTGGCCTCCAGGGGAGACAGCATCTATAAAGGTGCAATTCTGCACAAGGACATCTCTCTCAGGGGCAGGAGGAAATACCATAAATCCCAGTTCCACTTACTTTGAAAATCACAGAAGCCAAGTTCTTTAAATTGTGGTCCAGATTCTACTTTAATTCCATGCTAGGACTGATTCCTGGTACTAATTATCAAGGCGATGAAGGGAAGTTGGTTCTTTTCAAATTCATACATGATAGTCTGTGCAGTCATCATCAAA
This sequence comes from Mastomys coucha, assembly GCF_008632895.1. NCBI lineage: Eukaryota > Metazoa > Chordata > Mammalia > Rodentia > Muridae > Mastomys > Mastomys coucha. The sequence continues at coordinate 8,567,855 of NW_022196912.1, read as the reverse complement.
ATGCTTAGAGTTAGATTGGGGGCTCTACTCTTAAAAAATGAATATATTCTATATAGAATTACTATTCTATAACAGTCAAGATACACCATATGAAGCTGGGTAGTAGTGGCACACACTTTTAATCCCAGCACTTTGGAGGCAGAGGCAGGTGGATCTCTGTTAGTTTAAGGCTGGTCTGGTCTATAGAGTAAGTTCTAGGATACACAGAGAAACCCTGTCTCAGAAAAAGTAACAATATATATTTTATATTAATGGTCAATAATTTCTACTACTATATGTTAGGTCTCACAAGAAGTCTAGAAATAAATTCAGCCTGGGCTATGGGAGGATTTCTGGAGTATAGATAGAAGCCATTATTCCTCAGAAATGTATGAAACTGGTTTCCACCTGCCAAAAGAAGGCATTTTCCTTGCCTCTGGCAGAAGGAACACATGGCTACCGATGGTTGCATACCAAAGCCCACGTGGGCCTCCAGGCTCCCTCAGTCCCTGTCCTAGTCAGGGTTTCTATTCCTGCACAAACATCATGATCATGAAAGCAAGTTGGGGAGGAAAGGGTTTATTTAGCTTACTTCTACATGGCTGTTGATCACCAGAGGAAGTCAAGACTGGAACTCAAGCAGGTCAGGAAGCAGGAGCTGATG
>NW_022196912.1:8549504-8566049 GCF_008632895.1 Mastomys coucha | reverse complement strand
GGTCAGGTTGTCACAGGAATACCCGACTATGCTGGTACCAATTTGTCTTAGTCAGGGTTTCTATTCCTGCATAAACATCATGACCATGAAAGCAAGTTGGGGAGGAAAGGGTTTTTTCAGCTTACTTCTACATGGCTGTTGATCACCAGAGGAAGTCAGGACTGGAACTCAAGCAGGTCAGGAAGCAGGAGCTGGTGCAGAGGCCAGGGAGGGATGTTCCTTACTGGCTTGCTTCCCCTGGCTTGCTCAGCCTGCTCAGGGATGGCACCACCCACAAGGGGCCCTACCCGCCTTGATCACTAATTGAGAAAATGCCCCACAGCTGGGTCTCATGGAGGCACTTCCCCAACTGAAGCTCCCTTCTCTGTGATAACTCCAGCCTGTGTCAAGTTGACACACAAAACCAGCCAGTACAGTCCCCAATGGCCAGTACTTCATGTACACGACGTCACAGCCCCCATTCTTCTTACCCCCAGGCTTCTCTCCTCCCTGATACCCATTTGTTCTCTTTCTAAAGGCAAGCTGTCCATCCTGTCACAGGTGGTATCCCCCGCCCCGCCCCCATTCACCCCTGCTACTCTTCCCTTTTTTGCAGCTGGCCCTGGCCATGTCCAGTCTGCTCTCCTTTAGCTCTGCTCTCACCTCTTCCACACGCTCCTAGATGCTCTCTCTTTCTCATCACAATAAAAACCTTCCCCTAATAATGGAATCATCACACTGGCAGTTTCTCTACTGTGCCCCCTCGCATACACTGTATTCAAAACAATAATTTAAATGTATTTTATAAAGATGATATGTTACGATGATCTGTTTGGAAGTGAGAGACTACTCATTAAATGGTATGCCCACTTGACAAAATCAATGTGAATCTCTGCCTCTCTCTCTCTCTCATACATATATGTGTATATATATGTATGTGTGTGTATATATATACATATATACACATATATGTATATGTATGTATATATACATATATATACACATGTGTATAAACATATACATATATATATATATATATATATATATATATATATATATATATTTCTTCTGGCAGTACTGAGGATAGAAGCCAGATGAGCACCCTAACACAGGGGTCTATCCCCAGCTGGATACACTATGAGATAGGTCACCAACCTAATCCCCAATTTCACACAGGAGAGAGGTGCAGAGATGCTCGGTGCTGTGCCTCATGTCACCCATGCACATCAGATATGAAGAGGAGGCTGCAGCCCTCCCTGTTCTTACCAAAGTCAGTCTTTGGATGACTGGGGAGGGAAACAGAGGAGACCAGGTCTGTCTGCTCAGAGCCCCCCAGCATCTGTGATTGGAAAACAGCCCTTAGGCCATTTCTGCTAAAGTCCTTATCTGCAACAGCAAAATCTGTTTCTAATGGATGCAAAGACAAGGCCTGCCACCAGGTCTGGATGCTGACACAGTCTGAATAGAAACCAAGAGGAAATCCATACATGTAGAGCTCTAATGGCCTCAGTGATCACTCAGGTCAGGGGCTCCCCCGAACGTTCCCTATGCCCAACTGAAGACACAGGAGCAGCCACCCTGCGCATCCATGAATCTGTCTCAGTGTTGATCAAGTAGTACGGGGCCATCACTTCACACATACAGGTGACTGTTCTGAGGATGATCCTGCAGTAAGTATTTAGATTTTGAAAAGTAACTTCATTTAAGAATAGTATTAAGGGGCCAATGAGATGGCTCAGCAGGTGAGGTGCTTGCCCCCAAGCCTGATGACCTGAATCTGATCCCTGGAATCCACATGGTGGGAGAGAACAAACTCCTGTAAGTTGTCTTCTGACTTCCACATGCATGCTAGGGTGTGCCTGCCATCTGCAAATAAAACAAAAATGTAAACAAAAACCAAAACATTATTAAGGTCAACAGGACACGGTGGTGCAGGCCTATAACCCCAGTATTTGGGGGGTGGAGGCAGGAGTTCAAAGTTATGTAACTCAGCTATATATTGAGTTTGAAACCTGTCTCAAAATGAACAACCCCAGACAAACAGTCATATTAAATACTGAGTGGTGTAAGTATAAACTGAATTAACGATAAAAAAAATGAATGATTCTTTTTCACTCTAAAAATGGCCTAAGTTTATTTCCGGAATGCTGTCCATCTTGTGTGTGTTTCCTGACCAGGCGTGACAGGCGATGCTTTTGGATGCCTGCCTTCTGCACACACGGTCATTTAAGCAGCTCTGCCAGGGCTTACGAGGCATGAGGCACTCTGGGTTCCCACTCGCCTGCCTGTCACTCTCCTTCCCCTATTTAGTGATGTCTGAACCCTTTTATGCTTCTAAAGGCCCTCTCGAGGTCTTCAGGGCAACTCTATGCAACCCACTACCTTTCACCTGGACCAAATTCTAACACATCTTCTAACTTCCAATTGGAGGCTTCTCCTTCAATCCACCCTCCCACTACGGCCAAAACCTCCAGTCTGACCCTCCATGCCCCAGCACACAGGGTAAAGTCCAAGTCACTCACCAAGACTCTAAAGGCATTTGGCAGCTGGTCTATGCTAACGCTTCCAACCCCAGTCACTGGTATTCAGGATGAGGGCATCTTTTTCTCCCCATGCCTAGTCTTCTTCATGCTCCTCCTCCTCTTCACAGGTAGTTTTCAGCCCACACACGGTACATGCAGAGTTGATTCCCACCTCTACAGCAGGCATTTTCAAAAAAACCACCTCAGGATATAACGGACTTGGTGGGGATGAAGGTATTTTAAAGAGATATGTGTGTCCCTTAGTTTGGCTAGCAGACAGTTGAAACAATGAACCCCAAGAAACTGGAATTCCTCAAGAGTTCCATGATGGGAAAAGAAAACACCGGAAGCTTGGACTAGTCAGAGAGGACACAAAGGGATCTGCAACTTAGAAAATGACAGGTCAGTAGTGGGTAGGACCACCTTGTCCAGGACTAACTTGTATGTGTAACTTGCCTGTCTACTTGAACCTTAACCTCACTTCAGAACCCCAGAGATGGACTTGAGGGGGGTCACTGGGTCTGTTTGTCCTTCCTAGTGTGGCCACATAGAATATATTTTTTCCTTTTTTTTCCCTATTAATTTGGTTGCTTTAATTAGTTTATGAAGGATGGGTATCTGAAGTTGGCTTGTTGTGGACAGGCTGTGACCCCAAGGACACAGAATGTTATCAATTACACCAGACATGGATCAGGATCTTATAATCATTGAACACAAGAGGTCATAGCTCAAGCCAGTAACAGTGAATACAGAAAACAATGTTTGTCATTAGGCACCAATACCACACAGTCCTGGTCTGTGCCTTTTTCTCTTCCCTAGGAAGAAGCAGGTGGCTTCAGAGAGAAGCTGGCAACTCATCAGTTCAGCCTGAATGAGCAGTAGCTGAGCTGTGACCTCCAGTCTATCCGTCCGTAAGGAGTGATATACCGCCTTGCTAGGGACACAGGATTAATCCCAAGACCCTGGCCTTGGTGAGTGTCAGAAACCTGTTGATAGGATAACTTTATATTTCTGATCCTTTAGTGTCCTTGGTTCAATGGCTGGGACTACAGGTGTCATCACCACACCCAATTTATTCAGCAAACCCCGAGCTTCAAGGGTGCTGGGCAAGTGCTCTTCCAACAGAGCTCCATCCACAGACCTATCTGGAGGGGTTTTTAAAGATTTATTTTCACATGCGTGAATGACTCTATATTTGCATTCATTTGTGTATACCTTGTGCATGCAGAAACTGGAATTACGAGTCCTTTGATATGCTGACATGGGCACTTAAAATTGAACTCTAGTCCTCTGGGGGGAGCAACTGAATGCTTAACTTCCCTGGCCAACTCTTCAGCCCCTGTTTGGAGTTTTTGATTGGCATCTGTCCTCCAACCTGAATTCTCAGTCAAACGCTGCTTCAGGAGGTGGGTGTGGCTTTGCTCAGTATAGTGTGTTCCCCATCTGGCACAGGCAGGGCTTGGCAGGTGGAATATCTGTTCATAGAACAAAGGGCTGTAAATGTATTCTGGATTTCTCCAAGGAAGAGGAGTAGGGCTTTGAGGAAGGGGCTACAGAGGTCTCTTAGAGAAGGCAAACTGGGGACCATGAGAAGTCACTGAAGAGTTTCAAGGACAAGAGGAAGCTGCTTCACGTCAGAATTCTTGTGCCTTGCAAGTTGAACCTCCCATGACCTGCATTTAACCATCAGGTCCTCCAATCTTCATGTCTGACCTTCAGACCTCTAGTGAGGAAGCAGGAAGAAATGAAAAAAAAAAAAAACAAAGAACAATAAAACAAACAAACAAGCAAAAAACTGTTAAACAATGCTTGCAGTGGAGGTGGTGGTGGTAGTGGCACACACCTTTAATCCCAGCGCTGGGGAGGCAGAGGCAGGCTGATCTCAGTGTGTTCTAGGCCAGCCTGATCCTCTAAAGAGCTAGTTCTAGGACAGCTAAGGTTACATGAAGAAACCTTGTCTTGAAAAAAACAAAAACAAACCAACAAAAAAATGGCAAACATAACAAACCCAGTCTCAAAAGAATGAAATAAAACAGAAACAAACAAATATAAAATGTGGCAAACATCATTAAATATTGCCAGTTATCTTCTTTTATTGACATAGAGACTTTCTATTGGTCCAGGCAAGCTTCCACCTCATGATCCTCCTGCTCAGCCTCCTGCATTCTGGGCAGGCAGGTGTGTCTCACCATACCCAGTCTGATGTACTGCCAACTATCCCAGCCTTCCTATGAACATGAATTTGGCACAAGAAGCCACAAATCCTGTATTGTTCCCTCGAAGTTCATGAGTCATCCCCCACCTCTGAAAGAAGTCTGTGGGAAGAGGGACACCGGTCCCTTCTGAGCCGTTCCGTCCGCTAAGCCCTTCTTCACTCTCGTGCTGTCTAGGAGATCCAGATGGAGTAGTCACCAGGCAGTGGCTCCTCTGTTAGCTCTGGCCCTGATGCTCCATGACTGTCCTACATGGAACTTGGTTTGAATACAAATTGTGTCCCATTGTAATAAGCCTCTGAGGTTAGGGGTGCACTTTAGATGCTGACAAAGCCTCATCTGTGTTATCCCATGGAAACAGTGATGTAAGTTTGTAATCGTGTAAACCACCCAAGCCTGGGTTAGGGTTAGGGTTAGGGTTAGGGTTAGGGTTAGGGTTAGGGTTAAGATTTCCTGGAAGGAAATCTTTTTACACTGTGGGGATTAAAGTTGCTCATTTGGGGTGCTGGGGAAGGAACTTAGGGACCAGAACATGCCAGGCACATGGTCTGCCACCAACTGATATTACCATCCCTATTTGTTTCATTCTGGAAGAGGGGCTCACCAAGTTGCTCAAGCCAGCCTAAGTGGCCAGATTATACTATCATGTCTGGCTTAAAGTTCTTTGAAAAAATGAAAGTTAAAAAAAAAAAAAAAAAAAAAAAAAAAAAAAAAAAGGAAGAAAGGAAGGAAGGAAGGAAGAAAAAGAAAAAGTGAAAGTAAAAGAGCTGAGTGTGGTCACTGGAGCTTTTAATTCCACTCCTCAGTAGAGGAGGCTGAGATAGGTGTTCAAGGCCATCCTTGTTCCAGGTTAACCCAGGCCAACAGAGTAAAACTGTCTCAAAAACAAAAGGAAGGCTGGAAAGAAGGGAAGAAGAGAGGGAGGCAGGAATAAAGCCTTTTATAATGTTACATTTACTATTTTAACAACACATGCAGTTCTCTGCAATCCCTTCCTCCCTTCTCTGCAGAACTATGCAGGCCACACTTGGCCGTGGGATTTCCCACGGCATCCTTCCCTTGTTCTACACATTAGATGATATGAGGCTAGGAGCGTCCTTTTGATTTTGCCTGGGTTGACCTGGGTCTTCAACACCGAACCCTCAGAGATGGGACAAACTTACTTTCTGGTACAAATGGAACACAATTTGTATTTCAAGAACGGAAGCACTTGGAGTTGGCCTGTGTAGGACCTTGAGCTTGGAGTCCTGCCTAACTGGTCAGCTCACGGCAGATGTTCATGCCCACTAACAAGGAAAGAGTAGATGCTTGTCCTGAGCCACTGACATGTTGAGGTGGTTGGTAACACTCCAAGCAAATGAACTAATCTGAAAGGAGAGCTGGTCTTGCTTTTGTTTTTATTAAATTAAAATTCACCCTTCATCTTCTTTTTGTGGATGGTCTTCTAAGGGAAATAGTAATGCGTCTCTGACCTTTTCCCATCCCCAGCACATTTCTGGGGCATCTCCCAGCATGCCAGTTGTGTAATACAGAAAGCTGGGCAGCCTCTTTCTCACATTAGCCTGACAGGAAAATAAATTAGAACCACGATACTCCATCCCCCCGCCAAAGTCCCAAGGAAGCTTGAAGCTGCACAGAAAATTGGGTGACCTTTGTCATGAGCCAAGCCAGACCGCTGGCTCCCTGTAGAGTCTGAGAATTATTATTTTTTTTTTTATCAAGATTGCCCCTCTATGAAGACCTTGTTCCTACACACATTTTAGTCCAAACGTTTTTTGTTTGTTTGTTTGTTTGTTTTTAAACTAGCAAACAATTTGTGAGACATGTACCACACTGCCCTCCAGGTGGCAGTGGAGAGCCGCTGCCCACCCAGAACACTGACGTCATCTTGTTTACCCGGTTCCGGGTCATTTTTAGATCTAAGATCACAGGATGTTAATCGGGCCAATGATTTCCCATTTGTTTGGCCAAAGGCCCTTCACATGGGCATTGGGACAAGTGTGGTGTCCTTTTTGATAAAGAGACTTTGCTGTGGGAAGTACTTATTTGCAAACATTTGTAATTTCATCTTTAGGAGATGGGGAAATTGTGCGTGGGTCTGTGCTGTGGCCATTTGGGGTCATTTTCATTTTGGAGCCAGAATGTGAGTGGCCTTGACTGAAGAGAGACAGAAACTACATATTACAGTGGTGACTCTTCTCAGAGGCACAGGCATCTTTTTGCTTGTCTTCCCTTTTATTTATATAGTATTCAGCAAGAAAGCATTTAGGTTTTGAAATTTGGAGGGAAAAAGAAAGGAGCTAATTTAGTCTAGCTGTGTCCTGATTCTTGTCCCTAGGAGACACCTGGAGTTTAGGTGTCAGGAGGCCCTTGCAGGCCACACCCAGGAGCCTCAACCCATCCTTTCCCTTCAGTGGAGCTGAGAGCTTGTCTGTGACTGTTAAAGGAGCAAAATAAACAAATTCCTCAGATGCTGGGCTTTGTGTACAGGCCTGTAATCCCAGTTATGCTGGAGGCTAAAGCCATATTGGAAAATCAAAGTTTATATGGACGATAAAGAGAGTTCGAAACTGGCCTGCTCAACTTAGCAAGACTGTCTTAAAATGAAAAGTTTTAAAAATGAGGCAGAGACAGGAGGTGTTGAGGCATACCTTTAATCCTTGCAGAGGCAGGCAGATCTCTGTGAGTTTGAGGTTAGTATTGTCTACAGAATGAGTTCCATGACAGTCAGGGCTACACAGAGAAAAACCCTGTCTCAAAAAAAGGGGGGGGTAGGGGGATATAGTTCTAAGCTTGGGGTCCTAGGTCCAATCCCTCATGTGGAAACAATAATGATAGTCAAACATTGTAGCACATACCTGAAATTCCAGCATCCTGAGTTGGAGGCAGAAGATTCAGAAGTCAAGGTCAATTTCTATTACACAGTGAGTTACATATCAGACTGGGCTAGATGAGACCCTGTCTCAAATAGTAATAGCCATTAGTATTTTAAAAGTAAATAAGAATTCCTCAGTTATGCAACACTTTGCAAGAGGTCTGAAAAGAGAAAACTATGTGGTGTTAAAAATAACGAGCCTTGGGCTGGAGAGGTGGCTCAGCGGTTAAGAGCACTGACTGCTCTTCCAAAGGTCCTGAGTTCAAATCCCAGCAACCATATGGTAGCTCACAACCATCCATAATGAGATCTGACACCTTCTTCTGGTGTGTCTGAAGACAGCCACAGTATATATACATATAATAATAAATACATCTTTAAAGAAATAAAGTGAATAAAAATAACGAGCCTTCAGGTTTCTAAAAAGTGCCTGTTCTTCCTTTCTGTTTTGTCCTTTGACAAGCTGCTGCTATGACCACATAAAACACCTCCCAGAGAGTCCAAAGTCCCTCCCTGAAGTAGCCTGCAGTCCACTGGAGTAATCACCCCACCCCAAAGGGATGGGTGGCTTCCCTGCAGGCAGGAAGAGAAGGGATACGGAATTCAGTTGCCATGCCCATTTATTGAGCTCTGAACCTGACTCAACTCCTTGGCCAACAATACAGCTTATAAAAACAGGAGAAATACAATTCCTGCCACCATGGATCTTTGAGCCTATAAGGATTTATAGTCATGAGCAAGTATTTTTTGTTCCCTTTTTTTTTTTTTTCGTGCATAGAACAGATAAGGGGTTAAGAGACCCAGCACAACAGAAGGGTGGACCATAGGGTAAATGGCTTGGAAAACTGTTTCCCTCCATTTTGCTTTCGTGTCTGCTTCCAAGTGATTTAGAGTTAGGGTTAGGGTTTGGACCAGGCAGAGACACACGCAGGTGGGTCTCTGTGAGTTAGAGGCCAGCCTGGTCTATAGAGCAGAGTTCCAGAACAACCAGTGCCACAAAGAGAATCTGGTCTCAGAAAACAACAACAAATCAACTGACCAACCAACAAACCAACCAAACCAATAGATGGTGCTTTGGGACAGGGCCCTGGGAACACTGGAGCCCTGTTGTTCTCTGGAGCTTCAAGAGAAGTTGAGAGGCGAGAAGCTTCTTGCTCAGAAGTTAGACTGTGGGTTTGGAGCTGCACACGCTAGGTATGGATTCAAAGCAGCATTTAGACTTCACTGGGGTGCCTACATCTGTGACCAGGGAGAGGGGAGCCCAGACCCTCCCGCCAGGGAGCATCACCTTTTCTAAGGCCTGCTGACAAGAGTCTGGCTTCGACTCAGGCTCCTCCTAAGCACAGGGAAGGGAAAATGGAGAGAGAGCCAACTGTAAAAACTTTTTTTGTGGGTACTTGACGTTTAAAAATACTTTTGAAAAACTGTTTTGTTGGCACTCTGTGCAACAAACTAGTGCAAGGCCCTGACTTTGAAAGGAAAGCTTTTTAATTGTTTAATAAAAGGTGAACACAAATAACAACACGAGGCAAATGTTCAGCATCATAAAGCATACGGCAGTTGCTCTGTTAACGTGGCTTGCAGTCATGAGCAATGTCCACAATGCAGCAAGAACTTTTTAAGCTATGGGAACCAGTTATAGTCTCCAATGATAAGTTGGGAATCATTTACCAGTTTTGAGGCAAAAGGTCTTTAGCCACCAGGCAAGCAATATTTGTAGAACACATATGGTTGTGTGAAAAGTGTAGGGCCCTAGCCCCAAACATTTACCTGAAAAGAAACAGTGAAAGAAGAAAAGAAAGGATATAGCATTTACTCAGTACCATATGCTCTGTGTTTTTACTGTAAGATAAAATCCAGCAGGATGAGGAAATAGCTCAGCAGTTAAGAGCACTAGTTGCTATTGCAAGAGACCCAGGCTCAGTTCCCAGCATCCACATGGAAGTTCACAACTATCTTTAACTCTAGTTCCAGGGAATCCAACAACACCCTCTTCAGCCCTCCAAGGGTACCAGGCATGCACATGGTATATATATATATATATATATATATATATATATATATATATATATATATATATGCAAACACTTATTCGTGATAAATTATAAGTAAAATATCACTGTTGCTAAGGCTGTTATTGCTCCCACTTTTATTTATTTGCACTTTCATTTATTTATTTACAGAGCTAAGAGTTGTGCCCAGAGCCCTGTGCATGCTAGGCTCTCTACAACTGGGGCACAGGTTCAATTATTTCCTCTTGACACACAAGGAAATAAATTCATGGAGAGGTTAAATTAATTTTCCCAGAGTAGCATAGCACCTAAGAGACAGACACTTGAGCCCAGGTAGTCAGGTATGGTTGGCACAAAACAGCTGTAATCCCAGCACTTGCTATGTGGAGGCAGGGGGACCAAGTGTTTAAGATTATCTTCAGCTGTATTGTGAATATGGTGCCAGCTACAAGGGTTACAAACAATTGTACTCAGAAGGGAATCCTGGGTAAAGAGAAAAGGTCACACGCAGAACTGAGGTGTTACAGCCTAAGGCTGTCTCTGTGGCTTGTGGTCACAACTGCTGTGAGGTGTCCCTAGACATGCAGGACACACTCTGCAGGCTGTGACGACCGCACCTCCTCTCCCCACTGCAGGCTCAAGTAGCTGTGGATTCCCCACATCCTGCCCACACCTTTGTAAATGGCCTCTTTATTCAACTCTCTTCAAATTACCCAATTTGAATGTCCCATCTGTTTCCTGCCCAGCTCTGGTGGATCAAGGTGACCTCTCATTTGAAGGACTGCAGGACAATTGCTGCATGTGTGAGTCACTGCAGAATGAGGTTAGCCCTTAAACTTGGAGTGTCCTGGACCAAGACAAGCTACTAGTGCAACCGTTCTCAACCTGTGGGTCTCAAACTCTTTGAAGGGGTCAAATGACCCTTTCCAGGGGTCTTCTAAAACCATCAGAAAACGTAATTATCTACATTATGGTTCACAACAGTAGCAAAATTACAGTTATGAAGTAGCAACAAAGATAATGTTATGGATGGGTAGGGTCATCACAACATGAAGAACTGTGTTAAAGGGTTGCAGCATTAGGAAGTCTGAGAACTGCCACACTAGTGAGTCTGCAGGTTAACAGAGCCTCCTCCAAGCAGACTTATATGAAGGAAGCAGAATGTGCAGAGATTAAAGGGGTGGACTCTACAATGATGTCATCTGAATCCAAGCCCCAATCCTTCCCCTTCCCGGCATGCAGAAGGGCTAATTACTTGTGCTGTATGAACCTGGACAGTTACTTAGCCTCTGGCTAACATTTTCTTGTTTGTGTCTTCGCAGTCCTAAGGAGAGATAATGCAGTTTGAGCTTATATTAAGGGAGATCTGACACAGACATTTTAACCCTTGAAGTTGAAGAGGTGGATGAATCGTGCATAGCCAGGGAGCTTTGGAAAGCCAGATAGTGTGTACTAGAGCAGATTGACACAGCTTGCTGGCCCAGGAGAAGAAGGCTAAAAGCATGGGAGGAAAGGATCCTAATGAGACCTCTTGTCTTCCTCTTGAGCTAGACAGCTCTTTGAGGGACATATGTCTTAGTTTGACTTTTATTACTGTGAAGAGACACCATGACAACAGCAACTCTACACAAGACAACATTTAGTTGGGGCTGGCTTACAGTCTTAGAGGTTTAGTCCATAATCATCATGGTAGGAATCATGGCAGCATCCAGGCTAACATGGCACTGGAGGACCCAAGAACTCTATATCTTTGATCCAAAGGTGGCAAGGAGAACTGTGTGCCTCACTGGGTGTAGCTTGAACATAGGAGACTTCAAAGACCACCCCTACAGTGACACATTTCCTCTATCAAGGCCACATCTCTTCCAATAAAACCATTCCTTCTAATAGTGCCACTCCCTATGGCTAATCATTCAAGCACATGAGTCTATGGGGGCCAAACCTATTCAAATCACCACACATAATTTAGATGTCTGTCAGAGGAATAGAACAAATACAGCTGTGTTGGAGCTCACAGTAAAGACTGGGCTGTAACTCCATGGTGAATCACTCACCTCTCAAGTAGTGGTCTTATTCATAATCTCCAGCACTAAATTAGTAAGCAAGTAAGTAAACACACATGAAACAAAAAAATGAAAAAACGACAGTAATGTTCTCTGATTCCCTCCCAAAGGCTCCCATGTGTGATGTCTGCTTCCCTACGTCTCCATTGGAATATTCTCATCGGTGTCAAAGATGCTCCCGTGTTTTAAATTCTCCTGTCATTGTCCAACCCTCTTCCACTCCTCTCATTGCATTCTCAGCTAACATTCTTTTCAGAACCATCAGTAGATGTCTCCTTCTGTTATTACCTCAACATGACTCATTGTTATTTCAGTCCCAGCCATTCCCCCAGTCTGGGCTTACCATTTCTGACATGATCTCCATCCTATCTATGCTGGCTTCTCAGCCACCTTCAGCAAAGTAGGACACTCTTCACATTGACATTGTGAGTGTTTTCTTTGGCTTCTGCAGATCTCCTGCACCAAGAATAACGTGGACGGCCATGAATCTCCATTCTTGGATCTTCTCTCACTATTGTGGGCTTTCTGTTGGGGAAGATACCTGCTTCTCCGTTCTTCACAGTGCCTCAGAGAATGTGAAGACACCAGCCATCAGGTGACAAGTCATTTTATGAGGCCGGTGGAAGTTGGAGAAAAAAACAGGTGTATGTGAGTGGGAACACTGGGACTGACCCTCAAGAGTCTCCAGTCTTCTACAGCAACAACCGTAAGATCGCCGAGTAAGCAGATGGTAACACTCACCCCCAGGATTTTATGGTTGACAATACTTAATATTTTACAGGGGAAGAACAGTATTGGGAACAGTGTGGGATCTGTTAATTTCCCTAGCCAGGGGCATACAAGGAGAGGCAACATCCTGATGAATACTTTCCCCACAAGTGAACTGCAGGGTCTGTGGCAAAGAAAACTCAGTCCCCAACGCCTTCCAACGCCCTCACCTGGACAAGTACTCTCTAGAGCAGCTCAAGATCAGAATGGGACCAGAGCTTAGTCCAAAAGGCCACCATTGCCCTTGGAGGATGTCAATAGGCACCATGCTTTGTCTTTTGCAGAGCGAGGAAGAGCCAGGCAAGTGCTGGAAGCAAAGCTGCCTTTGGATCTTTGTCTGAAGGCTTGGCTATGCAGGTGAGGGTCAGGCTTTGCCAACCGTGAAGCTTGTGTGAGGGTGCTTTCTATTAGTTTATGGACTTTCTACATGCTGCGGCACTGTTCTTAGGAGCCCCAAAGCAAAACCACCTGAAGGCGGTTCCATCCCCCTTTCCTGCTCTCTGTAGCAGCACCCAGAACCTCTGTGGATATCTGCTTTGGAGGGAGACCGTGCCTTTACTACCCACCCAGGCAGTTTCAGAAAGTGACAATTCTGCTCTTCATTCCTCCTATCCTGTGCCACCAACCAACTACAGAAGCAACGTAAGTTAAGACGGAGCTAGGTCCTGAAAAGACCCCTGGAGGTTGAAATGCCCTCCATTGGAAACGCACTAAATTTACCTAACCTTCCCCAGCAGGACAGTACTCCGTAGAATAAGCAGTTGTCGCCACTCACCATCAGGTGGATGTATGGGAGCTCACTATTACCGCTCAGCGTCGAGAGAGAGGTTCACACTGCATCTCACAAGCCCACAGAAAGATGAAAAGAGCACAGAGTTTGATTTGTGCTGCCCTACACAACCAGGGGATTTATATAAGCATGTTAGTGCTCTCAGAGCCTTAACTTCCCAATCTGTAAAATTCAGGCAATGAGCATCATTTTATCAAATGTTTTAAAGTCAGTGTTTCTAGGGTCCTGATACACAAGATAGGTACTTACTAGCAATGTTACACCAGAGTTCCCAGTAGGAAGCACCTCCACACAAGCCTATACAAAAAGAACCTGTTAATCACTTCTGACCATCAGAATGTTGTCAGCTGTGAGAAACAGAATCTAGTGGCCTGGATGGCACACACCTCCAGTTTCAGCATACGGGGGTCTGAGACCAGAGGATCATCAGTCCAAGCCAGTCTGGGCTATATAATGAGATCCTGTCTCTCAGAAGCAAAAAGAAATAAAACAAAACATCAACCGCAAGACAAAGGCAAAGCCGAAACAACCTCAAAAATAAATGAATAATAAACTGGCAGAATGAGAAAGAAATCTTTCTGAGACAGCCTTTCCCATTGGAGAGCATCCAGGATCTCTGCTGGTGGCTTGCCTACTTAGTGAGAAATCTGGAGAATTCTGGAGGTAGCGCAGCTCCAGGGCTGGCTGATGCATTGTTGTCAATGTCTTCCACCTCCCCGTTTTATAGTTTCAATCTGTGTATTTTATTCCCAGATAGCCCTGATTTCATGCTTGGCACAGCTCTAATGTCGCGTGACAACATAACATCCAGCTGCAGACTGCTGACTTCATGTTTGCTTTTCCCTTTTAAATTATTTATCCTATTCTACATGTATAAGTGTTTTCTTTGCATGTATGTATGTGTACCACATGTGTGTCTGGTGCCTGTGGAGGTCAGAAGAGGGTGTCAGATCCCCTGGCACTGGAGTTACACATGATTGTGGTTGGCCACGTGGACTCTGGAAGAGTAGCCAGTGCTCTTAGCCACTAAGCTATATCTCCGGCTGGCTTGTTTGCCTTTTTAAGCAAGGCATACTTTTGAGACTTTCCCAACAGACTCCTTCTTACTCCATTATCCAGAATTACCTCGTGTGCTTGTGTTTGAGAAGGGGAAACATAATCACTTAAATTTGTTGTTTCAGTTAGGTGTGATTTGAGAAGCAGGGAGGATCTCTGTCACTGTGCTCAATAGCAACGTCTATATTCCGGGGTTTTTGGGTTTTTTTGTTTTTTGTTTTGGTGGCGGGGAGGGGGGGTGGGTTGGAGACAGGGTTTCTCTGTGTAGCCTTGGCTATCCTGGAACTCACTCTGTAGAGCAGGCCGGCCTCGAACTTAGAAATCCGCCTGCCTCTGCCTCTCAAGTGCTGGGATTAAAGGCTTGCGCCACCACTGCCCGGCGATAGCAACGTCTAAAGACCACATGTTCAGCCCCTCTTCTGTGCTCAGCCCCAGGCTTGTGAGGCTTCACATCAAACTCGACATACATGGAGTATAAATCCTGGGCATCTTGACTCAGAGAAGACACCAAGGAAAAGTCCTCCGAAGCTAGGGACTGAGGGTAAGGCCTAGGCGCCTGGACCAGGTTCATGAGCACCGATGGTCAGGAGCAACAGTCGCAGAAGCCAGAGGCGAGGAACTCCCCACGTTCCGCTGGCACTCAGCTCCCAATTACGATTCCAGAATTATTAGCTTTGATTCTGTGAGAAAGGAACACATCAAAGTCAGAATCCTATGAATTAAAACGTTGACTAATCGAGCTAATTATAGTTCAGTCATCTGAATTTTCACACAATGAACTGAGTTCTCATGAAAGCCCTTTCTTAGGCAGGAAGCTTTGATGATGTAGCAGCTATTTATGTCCTAGAATCAATCCTCCTCAGTCTGGCCAGGGGCTCCTCGCTGGGGTGCCTTTTGCCAATTCAAACCTCGGGTGGATTTAGCCCCAGTTTCTTAAAAGCTGAGGCAAGCTCCATGGAGGCAGAGCTTATGAAGATGTTGGTAGTAAGATGCCCTTCCTCAGGCATCATAGCTGAGCAGCATGTCAGAACATCATTCTCTTTTTCAACTTTATTCCAGATTTTCAAATATTTAAGGAATTTACATAGCCTGATTGTACTTCAGGAAGCTCCTTCTCCATTAGTATGTGTTAGCTACCAGACTAGTATAATACATTTTAATCACTGGTTAGATGTTCCTGGCTGAGGAGTTAGTAATGTAGACTAGCCCTAAGTCTTTGATGAGCCAGGATGGTGAACTCTGGGTATAAAACAGCCTTTTCCAGAGAGAATTCATTTATTCTGAATACCAGTTGTGCACCAAGAAAAATGATACATTGAGGTACACCCTTCCTCCTGCCCTGCCAGAGACATTGTCACATCTGAGGATGTGTTATAACTCTAGGTCAAGGTGGAGGCAAGCAATCCTGGTACCTGTAGTGTGCTGCTGATCATCTGACAGTACACAACCCACCTTCCACACACCTGGCACACCCACTCTCAGGAGACCGAGGCAGGGGGATTGCTTTGAGATCCAGGCTAGCCTGAGCTACACAGGATGACTCTGTCTCATAAAACAAAACAATCGACAACAAAATCCCCCAACAAAGAATTAATTATCTGACCTAAATGTGGCCAGTGTCAGGGCTGAGAATCCATGTTACAGGACTCACTTTCCTATCGCTTTTATAAAACAGCCTGACCAAGGCAGCATGTCACATGGAGGGCTTATCTGGGGCTTATGGTTGCAGAGGTTTAAGAGCCCATCCCCCCTTGACAAGGGGAAGCATGACAGCATGCAGGCATGGCGCCTGGAGCAGGTGTGAACTCACATCTCAAACCACAAGCAGGAGAGACGGTCCCTCAAAGCTGACCCCCAGTGACGCACTTCCTCCAAGCTATACCTCTAAATCTTCCCCAACAGTGTCTTCAGCTCCAGAGCAATAATTCAAGTGCCTGAGAATATGAAGGGACATCTCATTCCAATCACCACACTTACATTAAGGAGGATAGGTTTTCATTTATATTCATATGTACATTCACTTATATTCCCATTTATATTCACATGTATTCAAAGTGACAGTATTTCTACTTAAGATATGTTACCTGCCACCAAGACCCATATTTGTGTAGACTGCTTTACACTTGGCCTTTCTGAAAGAATGCTAACAATAAGTTGATTGAAGCCGGGTAGCAGTGGCCCATACTTTTTTTATTTTTTACTTTTATTGCATTATAATGAGAAAAGTTACATGATTTCAATTTATCTGAATTTGCTAACATTTAAAA
>NW_022196912.1:8536007-8547168 GCF_008632895.1 Mastomys coucha | reverse complement strand
GGGAGTATTGGGTTCTGATGATGCCAAGTAACCTTGGTTTGTGTTGCTTATATTCTTACGCTTGCCCCTCATCATCTGGTTATCTCTACTGCTACCTGCCCTTGCTAGACCGGAGCCTGTCCTTCCTGTGATCGTGGTTGTGTCAGAACTCCTCAGAGTCAAGCTGTCTCTGTGATCCTGTGATTCTGGGATCCTGTGACCCTGGGCTTGTTAGAGCACCTGGGAGTGGAGCTTCCTCTGGGTGTTGTGGGACCAGATGGAACCTGAGAATGGCACACACTTTTAATCCTAGTGTTTGAGAGGCAGAGGCAAGCATATTTCTGAGTTTGAGGCCAACCTAGACTACAGAGTGAGTTCCAAGACAGCCAGAGCTACACAGAGAAACCCTGTCTCAAAGAAAAAAAAGTTGATTGAACAAAAGATGAATCTTAGTCTCAAGTCTTATAGGGGATCATTAATCCTTCCTCCTTGATATGTTTATTATTTTGGTCCTGGAATACAAGTGAATCCAGTGACACCTGATTACAAATATACAAGCTAACTAGTAAAGTGGTCTCTCTGGAGATTATTAGAAAAGTAGTTATAAAAGCTGGGAGACAGCCTAGCTAGTAAGGTGCTTGGCACACAAGGGTTACGATCTTAGTTTGGGCCTTTAGAAACCAGACAAAAGCCAGGTAAAGTAGTGTGTATCTGCAATTCCAGCATTCCAGCACCAATGGGGGCAGAGATGGTGGATCCACAGAGCTCATTTGCCAGCCTGCCTAGCCAAATTAGTCCAGTCCAATGTGAGACCACATCTCTGTAAAGAAAATAAAAGCAGATGAAAAAAAAAAAACAAATAAAAATAAAGGGGAAAGAGATGAGGGAGACAGTTGGTATCAACCACTGGCATGCACACACTTATGCACACATGTACATGCCCACCTAAATACACACATGCCCATACTCACATGAACACTTACACACACACCGTAATCTTTAATTTTTGTCAATGACAGAAGCCTGTAGGCAAGTCTGTGGGAAATTTTTTTCTTCATTAATGACTAACATGGGAGGGTTGATTCTGAGAAGGCACAGAGGTCCTTGTGCTCATAGATAAGCAAGCACTAGGGAACCTGGAATGTTAACTACACAGTGTTGTTCCTACAAAGGGAGGGGTGCATACCCTGTTATCTGCCCAGAAGGCTGAGAGACCAGGTTAATAGCCTGGTGACCTTTGCTCTATCTGTGTGACTGAGATGCACCCCGACCTCTCATAGTGAGCTTGTTTTTCTCAGTCAATCTATCAGAATCTCAGAATGTATCTTTATAGACAGTGTCACATGGACATTACAAAGAGTTTCAATACAATCACGTATGACCTTTATGTAGCTTATTGTGTTCCTCCAGGAGATTTAAATAATCTTTATTTCGTGCACCAATCAACTTATTTATCACCAGGAGAGTTTTCGCCAAATTGTGCTGTGCTTAAATATGCCCAAAATAAACTGCTTGGCATAAAACTGCTTCAGCCTCCTGAAGTTTGAACCAGCACCAGCTACGTAGTAGTATGGAACTGAACCGCCTTCTTGCCTCTCATGATCTGTCACCCTGCTTTCTGGCTGGCGTGGTTGCAGAGATCCCCAAATTAGGCCATTGTGGATGGTGTCACTTCTGAGCACACGGTCCTGGATGTTAAAAAATCAGGCTTAGCCACCCACGGAAAGCAAGGCAGGAAGCATGACCTTCCATGACCTCTGCATCAGTTCCCACCTCTGCGTCCCTGCCCATTTGAGTTTCTGCTTTGCCTCAGTGATAGACTATGGCTTGAGACTTGTCAGCCAAATAAGCCATTTGCTCTTCAAATTGCTTTTGCTTATGGTATTTATCACAGCAGCAGAAAACAAACCAATATACACACCGACACACACACATACATACACTTATACACATACACACCATACACTCACACATACACACATGCACAGGCAAACACACACACACAGAGATTTGCAGAACATGGTTAACTAGCCATGATTTGGTCCCTGTTTATTGAAAAAAAAATTAGGCTAACTTTTATTTTTCCTTTTTGCTTTTGAGATAAAAACTCTTGCAGCTGAGGCTGCCCTTGAACTGACCACTCTGCCTCTGCCTCGCTAGGTTTAGGACTACAAGCTTGTGCCAGCATGCCTTGTCTGGCTAGAATAATTTATTTACTTATTTATTTTTGGTGCTAGGTATTGAACCCAGAGCTTTGCTTATGCTAGCAAGTGATTTGCCACTGAACTACATCCCTGCTTTTAATTTCTTTTATGATGTAATAATATATAACAAGAAATTCTAAAATCGTGCCATATAGAAGTACAAACGAAGTATTCCTGTTATTAAGCTTAGTGGTTAGCTGTCCGAGTTTCCGTGCACGGTGAGGCCCTTTGGTCTCCTTGGTTTGGCCCTTTCTCGTGTCTTGTGATATATTTGGAATTGAAGTTAATTTTGCATTTTTGATGCTCTTGTGGTTATAAAGAACTTCTGTTTCATTTTGGCCTTTAGAAGAAAGATCATTTTTTGAGTTTTTAAAATGAGTACATGCACATAATTTTAAAAGCCCTATAATAATATTAAAAGACATTAGGCAGGGGGCAGAGAGTAAGAACCCAAACTGGAGTTCCCCAAAGCTGGGGAATGGAGTCTGAAGTCAGCCTGGCTTACATATCTTGTCTTTAGGAGAGAGGGAAAGAGAAAGGCACACACACACACACACACACACACACAGAGAGAGAGAGAGAGAGAGAGAGAGAGAGAGAGACAGAGAGACAGAGAGACAGAGAGACAGAGACAGAGAGAGACACACAGACACAGAGAGAGACAGAGACAGATACACACATACATAGAGAGACAGAGACAGAGACACACACACAGAGAAAGCAAGAGAGAGAGAGAGAGAGAGAGAGAGAGAGAAAGAGAGAGAGAGAGGAAATTCAGCAGTTTCTCTTCTTTACACATTGCCATAATTTAAACATTATGCATGTACAACACCAGCACCTGATTTTTAAATTTTCAGAGCTCACATAGAAGTGTAAGAAGGAAATTGGCTCTGCACAGTTGCCTTCTGACCTCCATGCACATGCACATGAGCAGTTGGCACATTCACTCTCTGCCCCTGTGTCCCACATGATGAAAACACACAAAAACAAACAAACAAATAAATAAATGAATAAATAAATAAAGGCAGATGCGTTACTTTTCAATAACAATAAAGGAGAATTCAGCAATCCAGCTCTCTCATTTTTCTCCATAATTCTTTCAATAAAATTCATAGTTTTTGCTAAATTATCATCTAGTATTTACAAATTTAAACTACATGGACCATTTGTAGGGCACTATGATTCAATGTGTTATCGCTTTGTGTATCCTGAGGTTAATAATTATCATGCTTTTCATTAATGACTACTTTAGATTTCTTCCTTTGCAGTCACCTTTGGCCAAAAATACTGTCCTTGTGACCTGATTTCTCTTTGCAAAGGCCACATTTAGCTAACATTCTGAGATTTCAGCCCCTGGATGCCATTTAGGTTCTGACTCATTGAAAATGCTGTAGCCTGAAGGCATAGGCCCATTTCCCATGATTAACTTCATTTCCCCCCAATGGGCCACTATTCAGTCAGAGGCCGAACACTGAACTGTAGCCAGGTATGTTGATATGCAACTATAGTTCCAGCTACTTACAAGGTTGAGGCAGGAGGATTGCTTGATCCTGAGAGGTCAGGGCTAGACTGGGCAACACAAGACAAAAATATATCAAACTTAAGAATCGAAACATATGCGCAGTCAGCAGAGAGTCTCCGCAGAAGGGCGGAGCAACTCTCTCCGAGAGTGCTGGCTCCTGAGGTGCTGATCGAAGCTCCCTGGCTAAGCCAACTTAAGCTCTATGCTTTGGGGATGTTTAATCACAGGAGCTTCTAAGTGGAAACTGGAGTTAGCCTGTTAAGCCTGTGTCTGACTGTCCCTTTTGGAGCAGAGGAAGGTAAGACTTATTCTCACCCAACACTGAGGCACAAAGAATAGAAGCGAAGCAATCTACTTCATCAGATTTCGATTCACCCAGATCCTTCCCCAAACCTAAGGACTACCACTTCAGTGAACCAGAGGTAAGCGCAGCTACTGAAACTCCCTGGGCACCATTTCCAAAAGTTTATCCTTGGCCTTCTGGGCAGTTCTGCTCACTTCTCAATGCAGAGCATATGGGTTTGTGAGACAGACACCCCCCACATTCTGAATTCACAGAATTTAGTTTTATAGTTAGAAATATAGGAATCACTGAGATAGTTGGAATTGGAGGTGCACATGCCTACTCATCTCCCCAGGGATACAAGTCTCATGTTAATACCTAACTAGGTCTCCAATTCTCTGAGCACACAGACTGTCTGCTGCAGGTAGGGGGAAGAGGGGCAAGTGGCATTGGGAAAACTGACCTAGGATTAAACATTACTTTTTTTTTCATTTTTTTTTCTTTTTCTTTTTTCTTCTTTTTTTTTTTTTTTTTTTTTTTCAGATTCTGAATGTAATTTGTACAAAGTAGAAATCAGGCTTATATGGTATACAGAGAACAGGGCAAACTATAGAAGTCACATAGGCAGGAGATGGCTACATCAAAGTCAGTGAGAACATGTGTTCAATTTTCAAATTAGATCATTGTAGGCAGATGGCTATGAATTTTAATGTGACTGCATATTTAAATATTTGAGGAGATTTAAACTCTAGTATTCACAACTGATGGACTCACATTTCAGCTTTAGTTCTAACTCATCACAAGTGGAATTATAGTGCTAGGAAAACTCCACCAGCCATCCATAGCTGTAAAGAACCATGCCCTAAGCCAACCAAAGTGGTAGAGATCCCTGACATGTTTTTAAAAGCTTCTGATTTAAGGTATTCCACTGCTGTCTTCCCTGGGAGTGAATCCTGCTGCTAATCCTTGTGTTCAGTTAGTCTCTGCTCTTGTTTTGTCTGTCCCCTGTGTTCCATGCAGCTGGACAGACGGAGAAGCCTCCCACCTTCCACCCCATAGCCCAACAGTGTCAGGCCTTGGCATCTGCATGAGGCTGCTTGCCATCCTGTCCCATGCAGCTAGGCATGCTAGATGGGCACACCTGTAAGGAGACACAGGGGAAAGGAAGGGAACTCGGAGGGGTGGGGGTGTTTGCGGACAGGGTTCCCACATTAGGAGTAGGATTCTGCTCTCAGCAGTGAAACCCTACCTAAGACAGCTGGAAGGAACTAACCCAATCCCAAAGGAATGCTCAGGTTATTTAAAAACCTAGCACTCAGGGATAAAAAACCTGGGACAAGCAGTGACACTGGGCCTACTGTGTGGGTAGTGTTATATAGAAGGGAGGACCCCAAGCAGCAGTGACACTGGGCCTACTGTGTGGGTAGTGCTATATAGCAGGGAAGACCCCAAGCTACAGCAATGATACATCAAGCTTGGGGAGACCAGAGAATCCATGGAATGCATCTTCAAGTGAATGAAGGCATGGAGAGTTTCTATTTATTTATTTAGGGAAAAAATGGTAAGAGGAAGTATCCTAGTCACTGTTCTATTGCTGTGAAGAGACACCATGACCAAGGCAAATCTTATAAAAAGAAAGCATTTATGATGGTTTGAGTATGCTTAGACCAGGGAGTGGCACTATTTTGGAGGTGTGGCCGTATTGGAGTAGGTGTGTCACTGTGGGCATGGGCTCAACCTAGCTGCCTAGAAGCCAGTCTTCTCCTGTCTACCTAAGATGAAGATGTAGAACTCTCAGCTCTGCCTGCCTGGATGTTGTCACGTTCTAGCCTTCATGACCCTCTGAACCTGTAGGTCAGCCCTAATTAAATGTTGTCCTTATAAGAGTTGCCTCGGTCATGGTATCTGCTCTCAGCAGTGAAACCCTACCTAAGACAGCATTTAATTGGGGGCTAAGGTGGAAACTTCTGGTTTCTTGGGAAAGTCAGTTATGTCAAAGAATGTTTTGTGAAAGGATGTTTTGCCAAAGCAAGCACATGAAAGGATATATGGTGAAGGATTCTTTGCTAATGACACACATGTATTGGTTTGCCTTACATTGCATTGTGACAATCTGTTAGCTTTAACTCCATAGAGAGAAATGCACCAAAAATCTTATGGTGGTGTTCTGGCAGCTTCTTGCCGCTTCTATGGACTCAGGCCAATCGGCAGCATGATATTAGATGATATAGACTCGTGTGGAGTTTTGCTAAGACAGACTCATGTGGTGAGGCAAGACCTGTGGAAGAACATGTCATGTCTAGAGTGGGTATAAATAGGACCCAGAGGACAGTGATGCAGGTTTTATAGCTAGCTTTGTAAGATTTGTTAGTCTCTAGTCTTTGTCTTTGCTCCTCTTCACTTTATTAAGAGAGGCATGGCAAAGAGCTTCTCCTGGTGTCCCTGTTGGTCCTAATGGCTCCTGCTGACTCGTGCTGATTCAGCAAAGGCTTGGCTGTCTCTGCTATGTCATGCCACTGCTGCTGATTCATGTTTGCTGTCCAACACTACTGAACTGGATTGCTGGTGTGTTTGTAAGGTGTTTGCAAGTGGCTCAAGCTGCTGCTGCTGACCTGTGAACTGAACTGCTGAATTCCTGACAATGCAGGTTGAATTTGCTCCAAAGAACTATTTCTAAACAGGTCCATTCCCTCCATATCCTAATAAACTTTCTTTTCCACTACCTCTGGTGGGTGGTGGGCTAAAGGAAGATTAAAGCATTTATGGACCATTAAAAATTTAAGCAACAGGGGTCTTGCTTACAGTTTTAGAGTTTTAGTTCCTTATCATTATGGTGGGGAACATGGTGGCATGCATGTTGCTAGAGCAATAGATGAGAGTTTTACATCCTGTTCTGCAGGCAGTGGGGGATGGGGGGAACCTGGAGTGGGTATTTGAAACTTTAAAGCCCACTCCCAGTGACATACCTCCTAATCCTTCCCGAACAGTTCCACTATTTGGTGACCAAGCATTCAATTATATGAGGGGGTGGGAGGTGTGGAGGCTGCAGCATTTTAATTCAAAGTACCTCAGCTATCTTTCCCAGGAAACCTTCCTTAGCTGTTCCCAAGCCCCCAGGCTTTCCTCGAATCTCACATTTGCCTCCTTTGTCTGTCTTCCTAATTAGTCTGTCAATACCTAAGGGGCAGCTGTGCAATGGGGAGACTATGGGCTTTCAAATCACCAAGTCTGTGTCTGAAAGCCAAACCTGGAGTCATAAATGTGTCAAGGTCTCTGCCTCATCAGCTATAAAATAATTCACATGTCCTTCTAAGCTATTGCGAGTAACAAACAATCTAAAACACCTGGCAGCACACCTAACACTTCGGGATGCATACAGTGTGGGATGAAGAAAGAACAGGAAGAAAGGCACCAATAGGCTTATGGGCTTGTGGTCCGCCATGGGCTCAGCAGAGAGATGACAGAGCTAGGTGGTCTCAGTGAGACCATGCACCGCTATGACAAGCCTGGGCTGTGGCAAGCCTTTCCTGACGGCTAGTGCCTTGGGAGAAGGCAGACCTGCCAAATGCCCTAAGCTAGGATTGAGCCTTAAGACAGACATTTCACCCTCACTCTGGAGCTTTGATGATGATTGATGGGGGAGGGCCCAGTTCACTGTAGGTGGAGCCACCCCTGGGCTGGTGGTGCTATAAGAAAGTGGGCTGAGAGGCTATGGGGAGTAAGCCAGCAAGTAGTGTCCCTCCATGGGCTTGTCTTCTCCTGATTCCTGCCCTAACTTCTCTCCATGATGCACTGCGATTGGGACATATAAAGTAAAAGAAGTCCTTTCCTCCCCAAGGTACTTTTAGTCATGGTGTTTGTGACATCAATAAAATCCCTAAGACAATGATTAAATTAAAAATGTCTAGTAATAGCAATAACACAGAAAGAGACTATCCCGGCATATAGCTTCAGTGGTAAAGTTCCTGCCTGGAACGTGTGAAAGCCTGAGTTCCACTCCCAGAAAAACAGCAGTAACAAATCAGCTAACATTTATTTGAAAACTGCTTGGTCCTCTACCTGGTAGGTTTCCTATTTTAAAAAGTCTACTAGCACATATTAACCAAAAAAGGGACATTGTGATGAGCCTTCCATACCTGCCTGCAAACATACTCTGACCACACTCACCCCTCTTACACCTTGTTTTACCAAATACTCTGTGGATTTCTACAATTTGCATATTCGTTCTTCAAAAAGTTCATTTCACAAAGAGCAGGCCCTCCAAGAAGTGAGTTTATGATGTGGCTTTCAGGGAAAGCTGACATTTTTATATGTCCTTGCTTCTCACTTGGCCCTGAAATGTCTGATTTTGCTAACATGGTCAAAAGTTATTGCTAGTGAGGGACTGAGGATGGGGCTCAGTTGGCAGAGTGCTTGCCTAGCATGCAGGAAACCCTGGGTTCAGTTCTCAATACCACATAAAACTGCACGGTGGTGTAAGCCTGTAATCTCATTATTGGGGAAGTAGAAACGGGAGGATTACAAGTTAAAGGACATCTTTGGCTACATAGTGAGTTGTGGGCTATCCTGAGCTACAAGAGGTCCTATTTCATTTTCCTTGTTTCTTTGTTTTCTTTCTGTTTCTTTCTTTGCTTCTTCATTTCTTTGTTTCTTTCTGTCTTTCCTGAGGCAGTTTGGCAACTTTATTTGACATTCAGCAGGTTAGTTCTCATCCACAGTGACCATGTCTGTGGATTCCTGAATGTGGTAGCAAACACATAAGTCACCAACGTGTAGAGTTAGTTTGGCAAACCCTCATATTCTTTACATTTTCTGGGCAAATGTACTCAGATTCGATATGGAACATTCCTTATTCCTTTGGCCCAGACATTTTTATTGACCCTGGTATCAATTCACAGATCTGAGTCTCCATCTCCTTCATGTAAATTTGAGAGTTCAAGGGCCATGCTTCTTTTTTAATTTTTTTTTTATTTATTTTTATTTTTTTTATTTTTTTTATTTTTTTGGGTTTTCGAGACAGGGTTTCTCTGTGTAGCCCTGGCTGCCCTGGAACTCATTCTGTAGACCAGGCTGGCCTCAAACTCAGAAATCCACCTGCCTCTGCCTCCCAAGTGCTGGGATTAAAGGCGTGCACCACCACAGCCCAGCTGGGCCATGCGTCTTAAGACCTTGCTATGGACGTGCTTGTGAATGTTAATGGTATATTCTTGGGTCACCACCTCAATGATGACAGAATGGCCCTTCTCCTCCTCCTGCTCCTCCTCCTCCTGGTCTTCCTCCTCCTCTTCTTCTTCCTCCTGCTCCTCTTCTTCCTCCTGCTCCTCTTCTTCCTCCTGTTCCTCCTCCCCCTCCTTGCCACCTTTCTTTGCAGGAGCCATTCTGCCAGGCCCAAGTTGAACCAGAGAACCTACTTCTAAGACGAGAACTAGCACAGCAGCAGGAGTTACTGATAGTGTTTCTATACAATGCAAGCAGTGTCGTCATCCACTTTAGCCTAGAAAGGAATTTTTAAAAGTATGTCCTTAATGCCATCAGTGTAGAAGCCAACAAAACGCAAGACAGATATCTACAAGTTCATGCTTACTGTGTGTCCCTACACACATGCCCTCCTGCCATCTTCCACCAAAAACAGTTCTTACTCACATGAAAACTTCAAAGCTGGAGAGATGGCTCAGCAGGTAAGAGCACTGGCTGTTCTTCCAGAGGTCCTGAGTTCAATTTCCAGCTCCCACAGGGTGACACCAACTCTAGTTACACTCTTCGGGCCTCTGTGAGCACTACACATACATGTGGCACACAGACATACATACAGACAAAACACCCATGCACATTTTTAAAAAACTTAAAAAAGAAAAGAAAAAGAAAGCTTTGTGTCAGTAGAATATTTTCCTTGCCTCAAACTGGAAAAATTTATAAAGTGGTTCATAGTCTTTCTGGAACCTGGAATTACCTAATTGTAAAAAGACTAAAAACTAAAGGGACTTCCAGTTCCTCTGGAGAAAGAAGTGACAACTATTTTAATCCAATCATCTCTTCCTTGAAAATTAGCAGTTCATGTCTCTACCGATTTAACCCTCTGTCCCTGTGATTTGGTGGCGTTTTCATAACAGTAATGAGGTCCTGCGATTATTTAATCCTGCTAGTTTTCTGTTAGAGTAGCTTTCTCTAAACAATAACAGCCCCATTACAAGGAAGACTCCGATAGACGAAGAGAGACCAACACCTACACCTCTGCCAGTTCTTTTCAACACTAGAGGGCTGGGGAAGGGGTTCACCGGACTTGGGGAGGGATTCACAGCGGGGTGGGGGAAGGTTCACTGGCAGAGTACCAGCTTGGGTCAGGGCCTAAGTTCAGTCCCTGACACCACAAAATCAACACCGACCATACTGATAAACTCCTACAAATAGGGGATTTTAGCCTGTTCTGTTGTCTATGCTTCTGAAACTTCAACTATTCTAAAAAAAAAAAAACAAAAACAAAAACAAAAAACAAAAAACAAACAAACAAACAAACAAAAACCCAAAAAGCCCGATGTATTAGGACAATAAGCAAGAGCCAGGGCAGGGAAGAGAACGGAACGGAGCTGGCCCTGGTTTTCTTTCCGGAGCACTTGACTTTGCCTTAAGAATAGGCTAGAGCTGTGCTTGCTTGTGGAAAGATCATCTTGCTGCGGGTAGAAATTATGACAGTGGCCTAAATTAGGCACCATGACTTCAGCGTTGGGACAAGGAGGAGGGAGGAAGAGAGGGAGGCCAGAGCAGCTGTTCAAGCACAAATAGTGGAGTAAAGGATCGATCTGTTTTCTGTCAGAGGACTCTCCCTCTCAGCTCAAGGGAAGAGAAGCCATGCCCTTTATCCTCTGACATCTAAGGACAAAGAGAAGTCTTCTAAATTGTGGAAGACACATACAAAGAAATGAGAATTTTCCCTGAGGCCTGGAACTGGCGAAGTTGTGTGGGTGCTAAGGGAACAGTGGCCCCTGATCCATTCCTCAACTGAGAAAGTATTTCAGTGTCCTGTGATAGCATAGGCAACTGAAGTCTGTCTCTGGGGTCCTCCAGGCGTCTCCTATACCATCTGGAAGGAGTCTGGTCAACAGGACTGGTCCTGCTGGTTCCCCACCTGGGCCTTGCCATATTTCTATTCCTTTTCTTATTTAAATTATACATGGA